>NC_091466.1:10352743-10577743 GCF_027789765.1 Dendropsophus ebraccatus | reverse complement strand
TTTAACGGATCTGACAGTCTCCGGTTTGCTTACTCCAAAACGGAAAAGGTAGACGGAATGGTGCCGGATGGTCAAACGCTGATGTGAACGTAGCCTAACAGAGGATTACAGGCACAGAGCTGGGTGACAGCTGTAATCTGAGCTCAGACAGGTCATTAACTCTTTGTTGTCCTGTTTTGGTCTTTTCTTTAGCTCTCTCCATAGGAGAACAATGAAGACAGGGGGGAGAGCTTCAAACTGCTTTTTCATGATAAAAATGCATTTTTGGGCTAATAAACCTAATTACAAAGTTTCTTAAAATCGCCTGGACTATTGATTTCTGCAAAAAAAATTCACGACAGTGACACTTTAAGAGGCAGCACAAACACCTGAAGTATTAATGGAGTCTGCTCTGTGTATAATGTACATGAGGAGGTTCTTCAGGGGCCTTTAGAACTAATCTTTAGCTGTAGGGTGTTCCCATCATTAAATATTATCCCGACATGTCTTTGACATGGAGGGGTGTAGCTGTGGTGGTGGGGTGTGGCCTATGTGGGTGTGGTTTGCAGGGTTCGGCTGGTCGGAATTTTCCCTTCATTCTTATTGTAAGGATATGCATATTACAGACCCCCAGCACATTATATACCCCAGTATCAGCCCCAGCATATTACAGGCCTCAGTATCAGGCCCCAGCATATTACACACCCCAGTATCAAGCCCCCAGAATATTCCAGACGCCAGTATCAGGCCCCCAGCATATTATACTCCCCAGTATCATTCACCCAGCATATTACAGACCCCAGTATCAGGCCCCCAGCATATAACAGACCCCAGTATCAAGCCCCCAGCATATTACAGACTCCAGTAGCAGGCCCCCAGCATATAACAGACCCCAGTATCAGGCCCCCAGCATATAACAGACCCCAGTATCAGGCCCCCAGCATACAACAGACCCCAGTATCAGGCCCCCAGCATATAACAGACCCCAGTATCAGGCCCCCAGCATACAACAGACCCCATTATCAGGCCTCCAGCATACAACAGACCCCAGTATCAGGCCCCCAGCATATAACAGACCCCAGTATCAGGCCCCCAGCATACAACAGATCCCAGTATCTGGCCCCCAGCATATAACAGACCCCAGTATCAGGCCCCCAGCATACAACAGATCCCAGTATCTGGCCCCCAGCATATTACATATGGACTGTTTGGTGATGGCCCTGGTAGTACTCCCCCATCATCTGCTCATACTATGAGCAGATGATTGGAAGAGTAGTACTGTGTATACAGTATGTGCCCAGCACTGAGCAGGAAGGGAGCGGGGAGGTAGTTAGATGCACAGACACCTCTCTCCATCTCCCTGTTCTTTGCCCTCCAAATGTATTGATTTAATACATTTATGGAATACTTTTGGGAGCAAGAACACTTGCTCCTCAAAGTATTCCATAAATGTATTCAATCAAAAACATACTGTACATTACATTTTTACATACACATCAATTGAATCCATAGAGTGTCCAGCAGAGGGCGCACTATATATAGAAGTCAGAAGAAGAAGAGCGTACATGTTCTCTAAGCTTTTTTATGAAACCTTTTTCTAATCCCATTTAGTTTTATAATATTAAAGGACATAATAACATGAAAGTAAACCTGGGCACCTGGCTGAGGATCTCTGGTTCGGTTTCTTTTAGGGAATAACCTGGTTATCTGATGCCGGAGTCTGAAGATCAGAATAGCTGACACTATGAGGATGATCAGCAGAGCCACAGAGACTGTCAGGTGTAAGTATGAGATGTGTCCGTGTCTGTGTCCGTCATTCTCTATGAGAGCAACACAGCATGTCATTACCAGAGAGATACCATCATACATGTAACACAAGGGTGTAGTATACAGTATATATTACAGTATTTTATACAATATTAGGCCATGTTCACATGGCGTAAGAGACCAGCCGTTCCTTGACCCCGCCGGGTCATGGAATGGCCAGTCTCTGAAAAGATCATCCCGGCCGTACTGCAGTACGGCTGGATGATCTTTCGGCCCGCGGAGTTCTGATGCAGGCGCATCCGTGCGTGGCCACATCAGAACTCCCCACAGCACACAATAGAGCAAGCGGCCGGAGGCAACGGTTGTGTGAACTGACAGGGTTTTCTGCGGCCGCTATTCACTGAACTGCGCACACAGAAAACTGACATGTCAGTTTTCTACGGCGCCGCATGGGATCCCGGCCGGAGTGTATACCAAGTGTATACACTGTGGCCGAGATTCCCTCAGGCTGCAGCACTACGTAAGTGCCGCTGAAATCACGGACGTTGTAACAATGGCCCTGATTTCCGCGGCACTTACGTAGTGTGAACATAGCCTTACAGTACACAGTATTATAATAGTGTGGTGCTCACCTCCGGTGGAGATGTACGGACAGTCACTTGCCAGATGGTTTGGTGTGACGCCAGATCTATGGTGGTTGGCCGAGATACAGCCGTGCCCAGTGATGGTAATCTGTCGTGACACCAGTGCCGGTTGGGCACACATGCTTTTATTTTAATGGATGGTGGCACCCCTGCTTTTATTTTAACTGGCCGGTTATACCTTGTTCCCCTGTGGTCAGTGTCCTGCCAGGCTGTTGCAGGGTCCCTTGGACACTTATCACGGTGGTCCGGAGTGGAGTAGTGATCCACCCGGACTATTGGGACTGCCACCCACAGAAAGGGGAGATCACCCAAGGAAGGTGTGTGTGCTGTGTCAGTGCTTGATGAGGAATCACAGAGTCTCTTTAGCATAAATATAATCTTGTTTACTCTGAAGATACTTGAGGTGGTTTTACCTTGATACAATACTTTACACTTGATAAGATACTTAATACTTTAGGATCCAGATCTGTATCGAGAGTAGAAGAAGTGGTACAGTCGTGCTGACTGAGTTGCCTGATGAGAAGTAGAAGAGAAGATCGGAGGAGTAGAGAGGAGGATGTCAAGAGAGTCCCAACCCAATGTAGTACTGTGCTCTGCCGGAAGTTCGGAGGTAGAAATAGAAGAATACTTGAGAAGAGAGAGAATACTTGTGCCTGTGACTCTTTGGTCTTTGCACCACCTATTGCCCACCAGTGTTGAGTGACCCGTCCTAGAGGGGGACATAAGCCCCAGACTTTGTTACCTGGAATGAGCGGAATGCTGGGGGTTCCCTGCTTACACCCGCACTGCGAGATAGAGTTCATAGGCTTCTAGTAACTTTGCTCTATCCGGATCAGTTCCTTTACTTTTCTATGCATACTGTCCTGCACTGTGTCTCTCCTTGTCCATGGCGCGGCTTAGGATGGTCCCTGACTTGTCCTCTCTAGTGAAGGCTTAACACTGCATCGTGTTGAGTGGAGTTACTTGAGAAGAAACTGTCTCTAGGTACATGTGTTCTGCGTCTAGACCACAACTTAGACTGGGGACCTGACAGGAGCCAGGGCCCAACTGGACCACTGTAGAGAGCGTTCTGGCTTGTGTCCTACCTCTACAGAGTCTAACGGCAAAAGACCCTACACTTCGTCCACCCATGTGACTTCCTTCCTACAGCGCATGTACAGATCCATGTGACTCACAAACAAACAATGACCCTTTGAGTACTACAGCTGTGCAGTAACTAAGCGTACACACTTGCAATGACGACATCTTGTGGCGAAACTCTGGCACTTCTACATCACCACTTACACTTAAAAAGTACAGGCTTTTACGAAGGGTGTAACCAATAGCAACACCCGTGGTAGGACACCACAATAGCAAAGTAGAAAAAAGCGCCGAGCACTCACCCAAAGCATTTCCACTATAAGTCTTTATTTCAAATCTTCATAGTGAGCGGGCTAGTAGGAGAACAGTGCAGGTGCGTTCCACTAACAACGATTGTTTCGGTACTTCTTCCTTCTTCCGGTTCTCCTACTTCCCCGCTCACTATGAAGATTTAAATTAAAGACTTATTGTGGAACTGCTTTGTGTGAGTGTTTAGCACTTTATTCTGCTTCACTACATTGTTGCCACACTTATAGCTGCTGCACCCTCTATGCCACACAGTTTGCTGATCTATACCGGGATTAGCGGCCTTACTTTCAGGGAGTGCCTTAGTTTAGGGTGGGGGTGCTTTATTTTCTTTGGGGGGGGGGGGGGGGCCTTATTTTAGGCTAGTTGGTAGGCTAGCTTGGGAGCCCTATTTTAGGAGGATGTCTTATTTTCGGGGAAACACAGTACAGTGGTACCTCGGTTTAAGAGTAACTGTGTTTAAGAGCGTTTTGCAAGAAGAGCTTACAGTTTTTCAAAATTGTAACTTGGTTTAAGAGCATTGCTTTGGTTTAAGAGCTCCGTGTACTGCATGGGAGGCGGAGTGGGGGAGGGGCATGGCGTGCTCAGCGTGGTCAACAGCCCTGTACTCTGACCCAGGAAGTCTCCCTCAACTTCCAAATCATAGCAGATCCACTTTAGGCTGGGGCTTACATCAGGGGACAGGACTGCGGAGGTAATCTCTCCATAGCTGTAACCCCTCTCTCCCCGGACAGAGAGTGCTGCATTTCTGTGCCCACATCAGTCCTTCTCATTGCTCCATACTTCCTGCAGTCTCTGTCAGCCCTTGTGTTTCCCATCCTCTCCATTCCTGCTTTGATATGCCTGCACTCACACTTAGCTATACACACTGCTGCTATAATGTGCCTGCACTCACACTCAGCTATACACACTGCTGCTATAATATGCCTACACTCAGCTGTACACACTGCTGCTATAATATGCCTGCACTTACACTCAGCTATACACACTGCTGCTATAATGTGCCTGCACTCACACTTAGCTATACACACTGCTGCTATAATGTGCCTGCAATTACACTCAGCTATACACACTGCTGCTATAATGTACCTGCACTCACACTCAGCTATACACACTGCTGCTATAATATGCCTACATTCAGCTATACACACTGCTGCTATAATATGCCTGCACTTACACTCAGCTATATACACTGCTGCTATAATGTGCCTGCACTTACACTCAGCTATACACACTGCTGCTATAATGTGCCTGAACTCACCATACTGGATTACGAGTATGGCCCCTGAGGGTATTATACTCGTAATCCAAGGCACCACTGTACATATATATATATATATTTACCTCTGATGGGAACAGACACAGAATCAGTATAAGATACGGGATCCCTGTATAGTCTTTTCTCACATCTGTATCTGCCGGCCACCTGTGCTTGTGTGAGGTATAATACATCTTCTGAGTCCTGTAGAAGTTTGTCTCCTTTATAGAATCTTGTCCAGTCTACAGAATACTCAGGCCCACTGCGACATCTCAGACGTAGGACCCCAGATACATGGAGAGGAGCCTGCAGGATGACCGGGCCTGAAATACAATGTAAGGTAATAATGGCAGACGGTAACTGGAAGGTCACAGGACGTCATCTCTTGTTACTCCACAATATACAGGATGGGATGGAGCTATTACTGATATGTTATCATACATTGTACATCACACACACTTAACCCTTAGAGGATCAGGCCAATTTCAATTTTTGCATTTTTTCACCTAGAAACCCGCATGAGCCCTTATTTTTTGCGTCACTAATTGTACTTTGCAATGACAGGCTGAATTTTTGCATAAAGTACACTGCGAAACCAGAAAAAAAATTCTATGTGTGGTGAAATTGAAAAAAACCCCCACATTTCTTTTATTTGGAGGGTATTTTTTTTACGCTGTTCGCCCTGGGGTAAAACTGACTTGTTATATATGTTCCTCAAGTCGTTACGATTACAATGATATATAACATGTATAACTTATATTGTATCTGATGGCCGGTAAAAAATTCAAACCATTGTTAACAAATATATGTTCCTTAAAATCGCTCCATTCCCAGGGTTATAGCGCTTTTATCCTTTGGTCTATGGGGCTGTGTCAGGTGTCATTTTTTGCGCCATGATGTGTTCTTTCTATCGGTACCTTGATTGCGGATATGCAACTTTTTGATCGCTTTTTATTACAATTTTTTTGGATTTGATGCGACCAAAAATGCGCAATTGTGAACTTTGGGATCTTTTGCGCTTACACCGCTTACCGTGCGAGATCAGGAATGTGATTAATTAATAGTTCAGGCGATTACGCACGCGGCGATAGCAAACATGTTTATTTATTTATTTATTTTTATCTATGACATGGGAAAAGGGGGGTGATTCACACTTTTATTAGGGGAGGGGGCTTTTTCTTTTTCTTTTACACTTATACTAGAAGTCCCCCTGGGGTTAGGGTTATTCCCCCTTGGGGTTAGGGTTATTCCCCCTATGGGGTTAGTGTTATTTCCCCCCCTGGGGTTAGGGTTATTCCCCCCCTGGGGTTAGGGCTATTCCCCCCCTGGGGTTAGGGCTATTCCCCCCCTGGGGTTAGGGTTATTCCCCCTGGAGTTAGGGTTATTCCCCCCTGGGGTTAGGGTTATTCCCCCCTGGGGTTAGGGTTATTCCCCCCTGGGGTTAGGGTTATTCCCCCCTGGGGTTAGGGTTATTCTCCTCTGGGGTTAGGGTTATTCCCCCTGGGGTTAGGGTTATTCCCCGTGGGGAATTCTAGTATAAGTACACAGATCTCTCATTGAGATCTTTGCCGAGCCGGGATCAGCGGCATTACGGCGCAGACCCCGCCGGGTGAAGACACAGGGATCGCTCCTCTGGGACAACGTCCCGGGGGGGGGGGGGGGGGGCGATCTCAGTCTTGTTGAAGACTTGTCTGTTTTAGTTACATTAACCCTTAAGACACGTGATAAGGTGGTGTCTGTAATGTTGCTGCTGTTATGGAGCCACAGAGAGTCCTCTGCATGATGCACAGATATTTCTTATTCCAGTCATTCCAGGTGATGGGACCAGAGCTGGGTTGTTTGCCAGTAGTGCACACAGAATTACTTCCTGTACTAGTTGATTGTCCAGTACTACAGATGGCATGTAGGGGGGAAGGGGTTACTGATGTACTGGCTTTGCAGTATGTGAGCAGCAAAGAAATAAACAGCAGCTACAAAGCATGGAAGAGGTTACACTACACACTGAGCGGCTGCTAAACTTATAAAGTGAGCGGGAGAATATAATGCAGCACTGGGAGGCCTTAACTTACCTTTCATGGACAGTGTAGATGATCTGGAGAAAAGACATAACTTGCAGGTTCCGTGACTTTCTCTCTCCTCTTTCCCTGCACAAAGTACACACTAAGCCCTGCCCCACTTCCTGTCTTGCTTTTGTGTGTGCTTCTAGAGACAGAATTCCCCTAACAACAGGCAGTAAATAGCAGATTGCAGAGAAGTGAGACACCTAGTGGCCAAGACATTAAAGCTATTTTTCGTGAATGGGGTAGCTTCACACATACCATATCACAGCTGATTTGATGGTGCGGATCTGCAGCAGATTTACAGCAGATTTCGTCTAAATAACTGAACACAGCATCTAATCTGCACCATCAAATCTGCTGCGGATCTTGTACTTGTGAACGCACTCATAAGAAGTAAATTAAAGGTGGACTATCGGCAGGTTAGACAAATCTAACCTGCTAATGGCTCCCTAGTGGGCACGGGCACTGAGGATGAAGGTATCGGGCAGAGTATTTCAGAATAAACTGCCCTGGAATGGCGCCGAGGATGAAGGTAAGAGACATACCTTTATTCTCAGCTCCTCGTGCCCACTAGGGAGCTATCAGCAGGTTAGATTCCTTTAACATGCTGATAGTTCCCCTTTAAGTGATCACATAGGCTATATAATAAAGGGACATTGCTAGACATGACAATGACCAGTTATTGTCTCATTTTTAAGATCTCCGTGAGCTGCCAGTGAGCATGAAATCCATTGTACACAGATACTTCAGATATCTGAGGGTTTGTTATAACTGAAACCAGTGTATCCTCTATTAATACATCAAAACCACAAATGTCTCTTCTGTACTGATAGATTGTAGTAACATTTTCTATAAGAAGTATTAGGTCTGTGTATGTTTTCAGCCTCTAGATAATTCACTGACAGCTCACAGAGAGGCTAAAGTGGTGGGAATTACATGATAAAGTTGTGAACTTTTCCTTATAATATATTTACATGTTTACAAACATACTTTAAAGGGAACCAATCAGTAGTATAACACATATAATGCTATAAGCGGCTCCTAATAGAGCTGCTAAAGCATTCTCTTACCGTACTGGGTGCACCATCCTACTAGGCGGTACTGTATGTAGGAGAACATGGTTTTAGTCTGGTGTACGCTGCAGAGGGAGAGGAGGAAACTAGTCATCTGGGCGGAGCCAGCCTATAACTAGTCACAGCTCTCAGCTTGTCAGCGCACAGTGCAAGGATGATTGACAGGCAAAGAGGCCCATTAGAAGCCTGGATATTTGCCTGGGGATGGATGCATCCCAGTTATTAGAGTTATTATGGCTTTAGCTTTCCCAACCATAAGGCTGTACACATGTGTACAGTCTAGGGATATACACAAGGGGGCAGTTTTAATGATTTTACCAGCCCCTTGAGCTTTGGTCACCTGTCCTCAGGATGCCCACACAGTTCATTATTGTGGTGGACACAGGGAAGCAATGCTCTTTATCTGTAAGCAAATCCTAATGCGCTTACCATAAAAAGTGCCACCCGTCTGCTGGGCAGCAGCCAGCTTCTACTGTCTTATTCTGGTGAGTAGTTGCCTATAGATGATATCCAAAAATTCAACAGGAGACAGCACCTCTTAGTGAAAAAACGTGATGTCTTTATTCACATCCTACTCCCGCAACGTTTCGGCTGGTTCTCAGCCTTTCTCAAGCGTTTGAGAAAGGCTGAGAACCAGCCGAAACGTTGCGGGAGTAGGATGTGAATAAAGACATCACGTTTTTTCACTAAGAGGTGCTGTCTCCTGTTGAATTTTTGGATTTGTGTCCGTACGGAGGGGTCCTATCCGGTGAGGCAAGCACTCCACTCTAAAATTCCACATATTCCTAGCCGGTGCTGTTCCTTTGAACTATTGTATAGCCTATAGATGATAGGCTAGGTTCACACACAGTACAATAAATGCAAAAAACATCCCAAAAAAAGAATTAAAAAAAAGTAAAAAAAAATGTATTAATGTTCTACATTAGAGGTAATGACGTCACTGCAGAGCATCGCCCCAATATTCATTTGGATAGCAGGCCAGCTGGGGTAGATTCATGGCAGTAAGGGTGGCAGCAGTAGTGGATTATAATAGGTCTGTTTTGGGAACTCTGAGGATCAGGGTAGGAAAATGACGCTGTGCGCTATAGGGACATATCAGCAGGATGGATGCTTCTAACCTGCTGTTACTTTCCCTGTAATGTAGCATTTCACTGGATAACAGATGTTTTTCTGCCAGCGTTATTGCATACACATGTACATAAACATTTCCCTTTTTTCTTCTCTGCAGAAGCTCATACATTGTATTACTATGGTGTAAGACAAATGTACTGGGAAACTCACCATCACTGACATCCAGCCTGACCCCAGGACTTAGACCAGAGCTGGTTCTACACCAGTACGTTCCACTCTCATTTCTCTGAGCGGACCGGATATCAATAAAGTTCTGATTAGTTTCCATCAATAATGTATCATCTTTATACCAGTAATATGATTTATAGCAGTATCCATCACACATCATTCTTATATTGTCTCCTATGAAGATCTTCCTCCAGTCTGGATAGAAGGTCACCCTGATGGGGGCGGCAGCTCCTGCAAAACATCACATTGGTCAGAGGAGACGGTGGCGAATAGACAGTAATAACCAGAAAGTAATACAGTATCAGCTGGGTTCACACTACGTATATTTCAGTCAGTATTGTGGTTCACACAATGTTGAAATTGAGTGGATGGCCGTCATTTAATGGCAAATATTTGCTGTTATTTTAAAACAACGGCTGTTATATCGAAATAATGGCCGTTATTTACTGTTATATGACGGCCATCCACTCAGTTTCACCATTGTGTGAACAGATCCTTTCTGTGTTTTTTTTATTCCACTCCTGGTTTTGGTTGCAATATGAGGACCACAATACTGACTGAAATATACGTAGTGTGAACCCAGCCTCAATGGGTATCAGGGCCGCTTTAACCAGAGGGCACATGGTGCACGTGCATCAGGCCCACTGGTTAAAGGCCCCCCTCTCAGCAGCGGTACTGACAGAGCCATTGGCTCCCTCCCTCTCAGTCACAAGAGGCCGCACTGTCCCTCTGGTGTCAGCGCCCAACGTCACTGGAGCGCCGGCACTACAGTGCGGCCACAAGAGGGAAGAGAAGAGGAACGCATGGACTCAGTTGTGTTTAAGTGTTTGGTTTTTTTAATGTTATATATGGGAGGGGGAGCAGGGGGGGGGGGGCGCACAGCAAGGGGGTATATATACTATTGGGGAGATCACAGGGGGTCTATATACTATTGGGGGAGACCACAGCAAGGGGGCTATATACTATTGGGGGAGAGCACAGCAAGGGGGCTATATACTATTGGGGGAGAGCACAGCAAGGGGGCTATATACTACTGGGGAGCACACAGGGGGCTATATACTACTGGGGAGCGCACAGGGGGTCTATATATTACTGGGGAGCACACAGGGGGTCTATATACTATTTGGGGAGCGCACAGCAAGGGGGCTATATACTATTGGGGAGAGCACAGGGGGGCTATATACTATTGGGGGAGAGCACAGGGGGGCTATATACTATTGGGGAGATCACAGGGGGTCTATATACTATTGGGGAGAGCACACGGGGGGCGCTATATACTATTGGGGGAGTGCACAGCAAGGGGGCTATATACTATTGGGGGAGACCACAGCAAGGGGGCTATATACTATTGGGGGAGAGCACAGCAAGGGGGCTATAAACTATTGGGGGAGAGCACAGCAAGGGGGCTATATACTACTGGGGAGCACACAGGGGGCTATATACTACTGGGGAGTGCACAGGGGGTCTATATATTACTGGGGAGCACACAGGGGGTCTATATACTATTTGGGGAGCGCACAGCAAGGGGGCTATATACTATTGGGGGACAGCACAGGGGGGCTATATACTATTGGGGAGATCACAGGGGGTCTATATACTATTGGGGAGAGCACACGGGGGCGCTATATACTATTGGGGGAGTGCACAGCAAGGGGGCTATATACTATTGGGGGAGACCACAGCAAGGGGGCTATATACTATTGGGGAGACCACAGCAAGGGGGCTATATACTATTGGGGGAGAGCACAGGGGGGGCTATTTACTATTGTGGAGAGCACAGGGGGGCTATATACTATTGGAGGAGAGCACAGCAAGGAGGTTATATACTATTGGGGGAGTGCACAGCAAGGGGGCTATATACTATTGGGGAGAGCACAGGGGGTCTATATACTATTGGGGGAGCGCTTAGGGGGCTATATACCTCTGGGGGAGCGCACAGAGGGGCTATATACTACTGTGGAGAGTGCACAGGGGGGCTATATACTACTGGGGAGAGCTCTCACACCTGCAAAGTCTAGAGAATGGGGTGGGGACCTATTTGCTCAATGGGGAATACTTCTGGGGGAGCACACAGAGGGGCTATATACTACTGGGGAGCGCACAGGGGGGATATATATTACTGGGGAGCACACAGAGGGGCTATATACTACTGGGGAGCACACTAGGGGGCTATATACTACTGGGGAGCGCACAGGGGGCTATATACTACTAGGAAGCGCACAGGAGGGCTATATACTACTGGGGGAGCACACAGGGGGTCTATATACTAATGGGGGAGCGCACAGGAGGGCTGTATATAACTGGAGGACCACACAAGGGTCTATATACTATAGGGACACCTTAAAACTATGGAGGCACAGAGGGGTGTAACTATATAGGGGTACGGAGGGGTGTAACTACTATATAGGGGTACAGAGGGGTGTAACTATATAGAGGTACAGAGGGGTGTAACTATATAGAGGTACAGAGGGGTGTAACTACTGTATAGGGGTACAAGGGACCTAACTACTGTATGTGTTGGAGCCTAAAATATTTGTCTGGCAGATTCTGGAGAGAAGATTCACAGCCAGGAGAAGACATCAAGGTGGCCCAGGCTGGATGGAGAGAAAAAGTAAAGGTGACAGACTCTGATCGGAGAAGACGCCCCGGTGAGTCACTGGATGTAACTGCACTCTGTTATAGGTTTGTAGTGAAGGAGTCATGATGTTGAGGTGTTATGTAATGGTATCATTGGTGATATCTTTGTTTTGTTCAGTGCAGTTTTCATGTAATATGTAATCACTGTATGGCGGAAATAGTGTTATAAGGTAACTACTGTATGTATTGGGGCTCTTGATACAGTGTGGGGGCAAATTCAGTACATTATACCATGTGCCGAAAGGGAAGGGGGGGCACTCTTGAGGGCTGTGCACTGGGCCCACCAATGTATTAATACAGCCCTGATGGGTAGATATGGCTGCATGTATACAGCGGACCTAAGAAAAACTGTCCAGGTTTGGCAACTTTTCCGACCCCGAACACTCTGCATTTGATTCACGGTTTTCTCAAGTCTGCTCAACACTTATAGAGAGCTTTTATTAAGAAAATAATCAAAAGGGGTTGTATACAATAAATGATAAAGTAAAGGACTCAAGCCCCAGCACCAGGATGAGCTGGCACTATTCGCTTGTTTCCTCTGAAGTGAGAGGCCACTCAGCCAATCACTGGCCGCGGCTGTCCTGTCCCAGAACACAAAGTTGGGACCCTGCTCTTTATTGCGATCCTCTGCTCTGTATAGTGCTAGTCAATATAGAAAAAAGAGAAGACCGAACTATTTTTTCTGGCTTAAAGGGGTTATCCAAAAACATGGCCACTTTCCCCCTACTGTTGTCTCCAGGTTGGGTGGGGTTTTAAAACTCAGTTCTATTGAAGTAAATGGAGCTTAATTGCAAACCACACCTGAACTGGAGACAAGAGTAGGGGGGAAAGTGGCCATGTTTTTGTAGCGCTGGATAACCCCTTTGAAGTAATACTTATAAGGCATGTAGCATACTCACACCTGGGAGGGGAGCTCAAACCCTACTCCCCCCCCCCCCCCCCCCCCCCCCCCCAACACCTGGAAAGGTTCTCAAAATATGGATCACCAGCACAGCGTTCCCCTGTGTATCCGTCACTTTAAAGCTCTTCAAAATGGCAGTCCTGCGTTATTTCAAAGCAATACTACTATACTTTTAGCATGCAACATTTATTGTCAAAACAGTGTCCCACGCGTATCGTATCGGGGTCATCCCTCTTCTTCAAAGACATTATGATACTAACACCTGCAACACACATTTAAAATGATCCAAAACACCAGCCTCCTCAAAGCCCGCCCCCTCTTACCGCCACACACAAAACATAATACCAAGAACCTTATGCATAAGTAGATATAAAATCCTGCAAGAATGACTCATTTATATAATTATAAATATGTATTACAGACAAAAAAAATCTAAAAAAAAACCTTTAAAAAAACCCCTCCTTTTAAAAACACTATACTTTTTCCAACATTTCGTTAAGACCACTCAGTGTGTTCAGATGGGAAATTCAATAGCTCTCACACCTGCAAAGTCTAGAGAATCTATGGGGTTGGGGACCTATTTGCTCAATGGGGAACACATCAGCATTTTGGTGGGAAATAGCGGGACACGCTATGTTTATTGAACCTGTGCATGATGTTAAATCTATGAGTGTTAATTCTCTTTCTCAAAGTCTGACATGTCCTTCCTACATATTGGGGGCCACAAGGGCACTCCAGCATGGTCATAGCAAAATCACTTCCACAACTCAAATGGTCAGAGATAGATATCTCCTCACTGGAAATTGTACTGTTTATCATTTTTGTTTTATTAACTATGTTGGCGTACACTTTACACATTTTTTTAATTGCATTTAATTGCCTTGCTTTCAGATTTTTTCAGTCTCTTTTTTTTATTTCCTTTTTAATATGGCGGTGCAATTAATTGGCCCAAGGTTGTTGATCTCCTAAAAATCATTCTAGCACCTGACTTCACTATATCTGACAGGAACAAATGTCTTGATAGAATATTCCAATTCTTTTTAATATTTCTTTTATATCTTTATGGTTGCTTTTAGGGATGAGCGAACTTTTGAAAAGTTCGGTTTGGTTCGATCCAGCGAACTTTTGTGAAGTTCGGATTCGTACGAACCGAACCTAAAACGAACCTTGCAATAAAGGCTGAATAATTGCAGCTACAATAGTGGGAGTGTGATAGGGTATAGTTTCATTTAGTTGCAGTTGCTATTACAATGAAAAAAGTGTAAAAAATCTAAGTGCAAAAATAGTGAAAAATAACCTGCCGGCAATAATGCCGACACCCTGTGTTAATATTTAATTAATAAAAAAATAATAATTCCATTGTTCAATAGCATATTTAAAAAGAATTAATGCTTTTGCAATAAAATTTTAATAAAAAAATAAATATAAATAAATGTGTATATACAGTGGTACCTTGGTTTAAGAGTAACTTGGTTTAAGAGCGTTTTGGTTTAAGAGCTCACAGTTTTTCAAAATTGTGACTTGGTTTAAGAGCATTGCTTTGGTTTAAGAGCTCCCTCTACTGGGTGGGAGGGGGAGTGGGGGAGGGGTATGGTCTCCTTCACCTTCCAAATCATAGCAGATCCACTTCAGGCTGGGGCTTACATCAGGGGACAGGACTGTGGAGGTAATCTCTCCATAGCTGTAACCCCTCTCTCCCCGTACAGAGAGCGCTGCATGTATGTGCCCCCATCTGTCCTGCTCATTCCTTCCTGCCCCCTGCAGTCTCTGTCCGCCCTTGTGGTTCCCATCCTCTCCATTACTGTACAGTAACTTATAATATCACAGATTCTGCGGTTTCTGAATGTTTGTTTCATCTGTTTTACATGTTATTCAGAATAATAAATCATTATTTTCAGGGTGTGAAACCAATTGTCTGCATTTCTATGATTTCTTATGGAAAAATTTGCTTTGGTTTAAGAGTGGATTTGGATTACAAGCGCCGTCCCGGAATGAATTATGCTCGTAATCCAAGGCACAACTGTGTATATATATATATATATATATATATATATATATATATATATATTTAATACAAAAATAGTAGGCTCTCTAAAAACACAAAAAATAACTGTAGATATTAAATTCTTAATTTTATATTGATAGAAATAAAATAAAATGTCATAAAAGCAGTGTGAATAAAGAATAATAATGGAACAGGTTCATATATTTAATTCATAAACTTACAGATTACAATACATACATAATTGCGGTAATGCTAAAAAAATAATAATATAATAATGGTAACAATAATATGATATGTAGATTAAAAACATATATATGACTAGCCACTTGTGTATGCAGTGCAGGGCCCTTGCACAAATTGGTTTGCCGTGTACTTTTATCCTTATGTTTATATAAGGTTCTTATTAGTATATATAATTCATGATTTTTGGTGGTATATATACAGTTGTATTTGTTCAGCTGTTGTTTTATAGTAGCTGTATGGTGGATTACCGATCTCTGCAGCTGTAGGGGCTCCCGGCGGCACGGTCTCTGTCTGATGGGAGTTGTAGGTATCCTTCCCTTGCCAGTTGTGAGTCTGCATTACAGCCAAGTAAGACATCACCTACAACTCCCATCAGACAGAGACCGTGCCGCCGGGAGCCCGTACAGCTGCAGAGACCTGTGAGGGGTGGTAATCCACCATACAGCTACTATAAAATAACATTAGATACTACTAAATGTTTGAGAGTTTATGGCATTCAAACAGTTAAACTGGGCTCCAGAAGAGGGAACTTAGACGTAAAACTGATCCAAACAGAAGCCCAGTGGATATACAGAATGGGTACCCTGACCCCTCACGGTTTGAAGGGTTCGCCTTTGCTCCTTTTTTGTAGTATCATAAAATTTCTTATAAAAAGAGAAGAGAATACCTCGAACCATAAACTATGGTACAGGAAGGACCCTAAAAATACCAGTTAATCTAACAACTTAAGCCATAGGGACCCTGGGTGGCCCACCTTAGAATTACATGATCGTTGTACATGAGTAAGATTGTAGCACGTATATAAGATCGAAACATTTCATAAAAATAAGCTCCATTTAGAAGTGATAACAGTGAGAAGTGACCCTAACTAACCTTTATATAGATCGGGGACATTATACATAAAAAGGAGCAACTAAAGGAGCGATTGAAATACAACACCTTAATCGCCTCAACAAGTGTTAACAACATACAGTAATTATGTTAGTAAATAAGTCATTATACAAAAGAAATATGAGTGTCAGTCATCATTACAATGATTACAGTAAACTGGCAGCAATTGCACACAGTAATCATGTTTAAACAACCCATTATCCTCAATAAATTTGAGTAAATACTCATCAATCACATAACTATTCTAGTAACACAAAAAGAGGTGCACTTCACCCAAATTAATCAAGACCGAGGTAACTAGACAAAGATACAATACCTAATGTATCCAAGAACATCCAAAAATCAATTAACACCAAAGTCTGTCCTCTAGGTCATGAATGAACAAATAAATAAATAGATAGATAACACCACTATTAGAATATATCAAACTATGTCATATTAAAATCAAAATAATTGAAAAAAACATGATTATATTAATTCATATCATATCATCAAAACAACACATTTAAAATAGTACATATATGAACTCCGGAAAAAGTTTTTTGAAAGTAGTTGGAACTACAAAAAACTAATAATAAATGCACTTCCAAGCGCTCCTAACACAGTAGATAATGCTGGTAAAAGATATAGAGTAATCCAGATTTCAGCTGATGTGATAAACTTGTTAGCGCTATTGGAGTATAACTCCTATCATAGTAGATAATGTTGGTAAAAGATAAAGGGCCACATGTATCATCCGGCGAATGGATGATTTTCGGCGGAAAGTGCCGATTTGCGTCTTTTTTTAAGCAAAAATGGCGGATTTGCGAATAAAATATTCGCAAATCGGCACTTTCCGCCGAGTACGCCAGGGGGCGGAAAAGGGGCGGAGAGTGGGCGGAACGGAGGGCGCAGTCCTCAGCTGGCGTAGGTTTTCAGCTGTGCGCAACGGCGCGCACGGGATTTATGTAGAGGCAGTCCGCCTCTACATAAATCTCCGTAGCGCCGGAGCTGCGGGGGCATTTTTACGTCCGGCGTAAAAAACGCCGGACTTAATAAATGCCTCCCATAGAGTAGTCCAGGTTTCAGCTGATATAATAGACTTGTTAGCGCTATTGGAGTATAACTCCTATCATAGAAGTTGATGTAGGTAAATGATGAGAGTAGTCCCAGACTGGCTACTACTCAGTTGGATAGCGCAGGAGTTTGTAAAGTCCCATACAGTGCTTTCAAGTAGAAAATAGTAATTTACTGCGAGAGCAGATACTAGTGTTATCTCCAGGTGATCTATAGTCTTGTCAGCAGATACCGTATGTACTGAGCGCTACAGAGCCGAATACCATTCAGTACTACAGCTCATTTGAACTTAGCTACAATTAAGTCCACATGTTTAGATTGTCCTAATTAATGCTGCGTTTACACGTAACGATTATTGGCCCGATCGTACGAATAGCGATGTCGGATTTACGATTTTTTCTTTTATAACGATCAGCGTTTAGACGGTACGATATATCGTACGAAAATTCGCACTGCGATCGTTTTGCGATCGTTTAAGCCACACATTGGTTAAATCGGCGAACGACTGTTCACATGGAACGATTTGCAAATTTTTTGCGTACGATGAACGACGATTTGATGACCTGATGAAAGATCAAAATGTACGATTTATCGTGCGTCGTTCAATCGTTCGCTGCGTTTACACGTACGATTATCGTTCAAATTCGACCGTTATCGCGCAAATTCGCACGATAATCGTTACGTGTAAACGCAGCATTAGGTTACAACAAGCTTGTAACAAACTCGCTCTTGCAGTAAATTACTACAGTATATTCTACTTGAAAGCACTCTATATTCTACTTGAAAGGGACTGTTCAAACTCCTGCGCTATCCAACTGAGCAGTGATACGATTAGCCGGTCTGGGACTACTCTCTCATCATTTACCTACATCAACTGCTATGATAGGAGTTATACTCCAAAGTTGCTAACAAGTGTATTATATCAGCTGAAACCTGGACTACTCGCAGTACTCACAGAGTGACATTCCGCAGGATAACTGGCACACAGCTAGCCAGCACCGTTGTCCACTTATATCACTTCCTTTGTTAAAGGACAACTCCCACAAAAAATTTTTTTTGCTCATTTAACACACATTACAAAGTTATATAACTTTGTAATGTGGTTAAATACCCGGCCTGGCCCCCTTCCCCCACTTTCGGACCCCCGACCCCCCACCCCGGAAGTTAAGGAATGTATACATTACCTATTACGATCGTCACGGTCCTCTTCTCCGGGGCGGCATCTGGTGACGACGTCAGAGCCGAGGGGCGGTCCGGGTCTTCTTCCTCCTCGGCGTCTTTATGCAAAGTGAATGGGGATGAAAAGGCTGCTGGTGCACATGCGCACCAGCAGCCTTTTCATTGGCTGGAGCGCATCACATGGCTTCCAGCTTGCTCAGCCCTGATTGGCTGAGCTTGCTGGAAGCCATGTGATGCGCTCTAGCCAATGAAAAGGCTGCCGGTGCGCAAGCGCACTGGCAGCCTTTTCCATCCCCTGGACCCGGAAGTCGGAGACATCGCTGGATGGCGGAAGGCGGCGACGGAGAGGCAGACGGCGGGCGAATCGAGTGGCGATCGTCACCGGAGAGATGGTGAGTATGGTGTCTGTGTGTGTCTGTTTTTTTTTTTTTTGGGGTCCCGCGGGAGTTGTCCTTTAATTGCATAATTGCATGTGGCACAACTCGAATCGAGTAATAAGTGAAAGACTGCTCAAATACTATACATGGCTTATGCTGCGTTTACACGTAACGATTATCGTGCGAATTTGCGCGATAACGGTCGAATTCGAACGATAATCGCACGTGTAAACGCAGCGAACGATCGAACTACGCACGATAAATCGTACATTTTGATCTTTCAACAGGTTATCAAATCGTCGTTCATCGTATGCAAAAAATTCGCAAATCGTTCCGTGTGAACAGTCGTTCGCCGATTTAACCAATGTGTGAGATAGGCTTAAACGATCGCAAAACGATCTCAGAGCGAATTTCCGTACGATATATCGTACCGTCTATACGCTGATCGTTATGAAAAAAAAAATTGTTAATCCGACATCGCTAATCGTACGATCGGGCCAATAATCGTTTCGTGTAAACGCACCATTACAGAGTTCAATTACCGGCATATTATCAACTGTTTACCAACCATTGATGATCAATTACAGCTAATTGGATAATTGCATTCTTATGGTCCTTTTACACAGGACGATTGTTCGTTTTTGCACGATAACGGTCAAATTCGAACGATTATCGTACGTGTAAACGCAGCGAACGATCAAAAGATGAACGAGAAATCGTCCGTTTTGATCTTTCAACATGTCATCAAACATGTTGAACATGTCGTTCGCAAAAAATTCGCCGATCGTTCCGTGTAAACAGTCGTCGCGTGATAGTCCGGCCGCCCGCAGCCCCGCCCGCCGCCCTGCCCCCCGCTCGCAGCCCAGCCCCCCGCTCATCCGCAGCCCCCTGCGCCGGCTCGATCGCCACCCCCGCCGCTCTCATCGCCACCGCTCTGATCACCACCCGCCGCTCCGGTCACCCCCCGCCGCCACTCCGATCTTCCGCACTGATTGGCTGAACAGGAGCCGTTTGAAATTCCCGGCTCCCCTCTTCAGCCAATCAGTGCTGCCTTGTAGTGATTGGCTGATGAGGGGAGTCGGGAATTTCAAACAGCTCCTCTTCAGCCAATCAGTGCAAGGCAGCAGTGATTGGCTGTAGAGGGGTGTCGGGAATTTCAAACGGCTCCTCTTCAGCCAATCAGTGCGGAAGAGGAGCACTGATTGGCTGAAGGGGAGGCGTTTGAAATTCCCGGCTCCCCTCTTCAGCCAATCAGTGCACTGAAGAGCGGAGCCGGGGATGGCTGAAGACCTGCTGAGCGGAGCAGGTAATGTATGACCATGGGCCAGCGGGGGCGATCGGGGCTGCGCCGGCGCCGGGGGGGTGGCGACCGGAGCGGCGGGGGTAGCGACCGGAGTGGCGGTGGCGATGAGAGCGGCGGGGGTGTCGATCGAGCAAGCGCAGGGGGCTGCGGATGAGCGGGGGGCCGGGCTGCGAGCGGGGAGCCGGGCAGCGGGCGGGCCGGGCTGCGGGCGCGCGATCGCAAAACGATTTTTCCGTACGATATATCGCACCGTCTAAACGCTGATCGTTATGAAAAAAAAAGGTTACTCAGACATCGTTAATCGTACAATCGGGCCAATTATCGCTCCGTGTAAAAGTACCATTATGAACTGCTCCCGATCAGATTAACCCCTTAGTGACCGCCAATACAGCTTTTTACGGCGGTCACTAAGGGTCCTTATTCTGCTGCCATCAGCTTTTTACAGCGATGGCAGAGAATAAGGCTGCGGGGCCGGGACGGCCCCCACCCCATCCCCACCCCATCCGGCCCCCCCCCCTAACCGACGATCGCCGCTATTAACGTTATATCGGCGGCCGTCGGTAAAGGGGATTATCGGTGCCGCCGCCGCCTTTCATGAAATAAGTGTCCCCCAGACCTCAGATCAGCCCCCCCTAGTAGGGCGATCACTAACCCCCCTCCCCCGGCGGCCATCAGATCCAAGATGGCCGCCGCCATCGCTGTGAACAGACTAATGTCTGTTCACAGCGATGGAAAAGTTAAAATGAATGAAAACCCCATGCTCTTCGCCACCGGAGGTAGCGGAGAGCATGGGGCAGTGATCGGGGACCCCCCTGTGGGGTCCCGGTACAAGCGATCAGCGGTATATACTATATACCGCTGATCGCTTGTGCCACGTGCATCCCGGCACTTTTTATCCCCTGTCACCATGAATGATTGGTGGCAGGGGATAAAAAGTGATGTCCCCCCACCCCCCAAGTCGCCCCCCACCCTCCCTGTCATCCCCAGTCCCCCAGTCACCCCCCCTACCCCTTATACGTTACCTGATCCTGGAGCTCCGTCCTCTTCGGCGTCCTGGCTGGTTATGAAGTGCCAACTCTGAGAATTTAAAGTGACAGAGACCAATTTGGTCTCTGTCACTGAACTATGATTACTGTGATAGAAAATATCACAGTAATCATAGTAATACAGTGAAAATGAATGTGTAAAGTACAAAAAGTGACAAACATACAAAAAAATAAAACACACACTTTTTATTATAGTAATAATTGCAGTTTACTCCCAAATTACCCCTAAACCCCCCCCCCAGATTGCCCGTAACCACCGCACATTGCCCGTAACCACCCCAAATTGCCAGTGACCCCCTCCAGATTGCCCGTAACCACCCCAAATTACATGTACCCACCCCAGATTACCTATAAGCACTTCAGTTTATCAGTAACAATCCCAGATTGTCGGTAACCCTTCCAGGTTGCACATAACCCCCCCAGGTTCCCCGTAATCACGCCAGATTACATGTAACCCCCCAGATTGCACGTAACCACCGCACGTTGCCTCTGACCACGCCACGATGCCTCTGACCACCGCACGTTGCCTCTGACCACCACATGTCGCCTCTGACCACCCCAAATTGCCAATGACCCCCTCCAGATTGCGGTAACCATGCCAGATTACAGGTACCCACCCGAGATTACCTATAAGCACTTCAGTTTATCCGTAACCACCCCACATTGCCCGTAACCACCCCAGATTGTCTGTAAGCACTGCATGTTGCCCGTTACCACCCCGCGTTGCCTGTAACCACAGCAGGTTGCCCGTGACCACCCCATGTTGTCCGTAACCACCCCAGATTACCTGTAACCACCTCAGTTTGCCCATAACCACCCCTGGTTGCCCGTAACCACCCCACATTACCTGTAATCTCATTTTTTTTATTTTATTTTAGTAACTGCGCTATTCTAATAACCATTTCTAGCTGCGGTTTTGTTCCAGTAAATTGGCGCTCCTTCCCTTCTGAGCCCTGCTGTGTGCCCATACAGTGGTTTATACCCACATATGAGGTACCGTTTTACTCAGAAGAACCTGCGTTACAGATTTTGGGGTACGTTTTCTCTCCTGTTCCTCGTCAAATTGAGAAATTTCAAACTAAACCAACATATTATTGGAAAAATTCGAGTTTTTCATTTTTACTGGCCAATTTTGACTACTTTCCTTTAATACCTGTGGGGTAAAAATGGTCACCACACCCCAAGATGAATTCTTTGAGAAATGCACTTTCCAAAATGGGGTGACTTTTGGGGGGAATCTATGTAGCTGACACTACAGGTGCTCTGCAAACGCACCTGGCGCTCAGAAACTTCTTCAGAAAAATCTGCGCTGAAAATGCTAATTCGCGCTCCTTCCCTTCTGAGCCCGGCTGTGTGCCCATGCAGTGGTTTATGCCCACATATGGGGTACCGTTCTACTCAGGAGAACCTGCGTTACATATATTGGGGTGACATTTCTCTCCTGTTCCTCGTGAAATTGAGAAATTTCAAACTAAAGGAACATATTATTGGAAAAATTCGAGTTTTTCATTTTTACTGTCTACTTTTGAATACTTTCCTCTAATACCTGTGGGGTCAAAATGCTCACCACACCCCAAAATGAATTCTTTGAGGGGTGTACTTTCCAAAATGGGGTGACTTATGGCGAGATTTTACTCTGCGGACACTACAGGGGCACTGCAAACACACCTGGTGCTCAGAAACTTCTGCAGCAAAATCTGCATTGGAAAAGCTAATTGGCGCTCCCTTCCTTCTGAGCCCTCCTGTGTGCCCATGCAGTGGTTTATGCCCACATATGGGGTACCGTTCTACTCAGGAGAACTTGCGTTGCATATATTGGGGTGACATTTCTCTCCTGTTCCTCGTGAAATGGAGAAATTTCAAACTAAAGGAACATATTATTGGAAAAATTTTAGTTTTTCATTTTTACTGTCTACTTTTGATTACTTTCCTGTAATACCTGTGGGGTCAAAATGGTCACCACACACCAAGATGAATTCTTTGAGGGGTGCACTTTCCAAAATAGGGTGACTTATGGGGGGTTTCCTCTCTGCTGACACTACAGGGGCACTGCAAACGCACCTGGCGCTCAGAAACTTCTTCAGCAAAATCTGCATTGGAAAAGCTAATTGGCGCTCCCTTCCTTCTGAGCCCTGCTGTGTGCCCATACAGTGGTTTACGCCCACATATGGGGTACCGTTGTACTCAAGAGAACCTGCGTTACAAATTTTGGGGTGCATTTTCTCTCATGTTCCTTTTGAAAATGAGAAACTTTAATCTAAACGTATATATTATTGGAAAATTTTAATTTTCCATTTTTTTACTGCCTAATTGTGAATACTTTCCTCCAGCCCCTGTAGGGTTAAAATGCTCATTATACCCCTAGATTAATTCTTTAAGGTGTGTAGTTTCCAAAATGGGGTCACTTATGGGGGTTTTCAGGATACCAGACTTCTAAATTCATTTAAAAAAAAGAACTGGTCCCTAAAAAAATCAGTTTTGGAAACTTTCATGAAAATGTGAAAATTTGCTGATAAATTTCTAACCCCCGTAACACCCTAAAAAAGTAAAATATGTTTACCAAATTATGCCAGAATAAAGAAGACATATTGGTAATGTGACTTAGTAACTAATTTATGTACTACGACATTCTGTTTTTAGAAGCAGAGAATTTCAAAGTTCATAAAATGCTAATTATTTTAATTTTTCATGATATTTTGATGTTTTTCACAAAAAACACACAAAGTAGTGACCACATTTTGCCACTAACATAAAGTGCCATATGTCACGAAAAAACAATCTCGGAATCGCTAGCATACGTTAAAGCATCACTGAGCTATAAGAGCATAAAGTGAGACAGGTCAGATTTTGAAAAATAAGCCTGGTCATTAAGGCCCAAACTAGCTGCAGCACGAAGGGGTTAATTTTCCACATACCAACTACTGATGATCAATTGTAGCTAATTGGATGATTGTATGAACTGCTCCCGTTCAGATTAATTATTTCCCTACTTATGAGAGCTCATTGACTGTTCACATCCAATCACTACTCACCCGCAGAATCTGCATCGGACAGCATCTAGTCCACCTTGTTTTTTTCTTTTAATATATATTTCTTTCACATGTTTTAACTTCCATTTTTATGTTTCTATTCTTATAATTTCATTTTATTCTTGTATTGGTTTTATTGATCAGATAAGCCTCGTATATTTTTCTAAATACTAGTCTCTGGTACCAGATTTATGTTTTCAGTCACATTTTTAGGTTTTTAACTTATGTATAATAAATTTACTTCTATTTTTTAACTTCCAGCATTATCTTGTTTAATACATATTTGTACATGTTGGTTATCATCCTTATGTAACTGGTTTAGAGGACCCTATCTGCTTCTTTATTTTTAAGTATTCGTGTTAACATGTAAATAGCACCATAGGTGAAAACACACAAGTGCTGAAATCAGAAGTCTCTAATTAGAGTTGCATAGCCTGTACATGAGTTCACTACCTGTCTCCCGTCGTGCTGTCATGAATTGATGTCTGTTGATGTCCGTTTTCTGCGATCTTGCTATTCAACGATAGCTGCTGCTGTTACAGAGAAAGTTCTTGGTGTCGGGGCTGGGGATCCATAACGGCCTCCGTATCCACACAAGTGATGTCACTACTACGTGGACTCCTTGGAACTTACTCCACTATGCCGGGTGTTTGGTAGCAGCGGAGCCGCCGGCCGGGGCCCGCTCCCAGCCCCGACACCAAGAACTTTCTCTGTAACAGCAACAGCTATGGTTGAATAGCAAGATCGCAGAAAACGGACATCAACAGACATCAATTCATGACAGCACGACGGGAGACAGGTAGTGAACTCATGTACAGGCTATGCAACTCTAATTAGAGACTTCTGATTTCAGTACTTGTGTGTTTTCACCTATGGTGCTATTTACATGTTAACACGAATACTACTATATGTATGCAGTGTAGCACACTTTATAGGGGTTGTTTAGATTCTTCTATTTTTTGTTGTTATTTTAACCAGATTTGTTCCAAACTTTTTGCAAAATTCGTAACGAATCTGGTTCGTAACGGTTCGGTTCGCTCATCCCTAGTTGCTTTTATATGTTGTGATTAACATCACACCGTTCTCATTCTCTTCTTTCTTTCTTTCTCTTTTCTTCCACATTTTTCTTCTCCTCATTCGTTAGTTGTAACATTCATTACATTTTTCCAGCTTTTTTTTGCCCCTTCTATAATCTCATTTGGAAATTTCTCCTGCCTAAACCTTTCTTCTAGTACTTTTGCCTGTTCTTTAAACACGGTTTTTTAACTGCAATCTCACCTTATCCATTTGTCCAAACTAAATATTTTTTCTCCAATTTTTATCATGTTCACTCTTGTAATGTAAATATCCGTTAGCATCTATTGATTTAAAATATGTTTTTGTGTTTAAGATCCCATCTTTTATGTAAATGTTTAGGAATGTTTACTAACTGTCTAAGAATGATATCTCATTTTAGCTAAAATTTTCACAAAATTTCAATCCCCGTGAATTATCCAATAAACTCATAAGCTCTTCTTTTGCGCCCCCCCATAAAAACAGCAGGTCATCAATGTAATGACCATAAATTTAATGTATATAAAAAATACAGCGAACTGGCACTCCCTTATCCGATACTGAACCAACTTAATCAGCACAGTTTATGGCATAGGACATATGGAACCACATGCAGCAGAAACACAAGTAATAACAAGAGGCAAAGTATATTTGAAGATAATTGAGTACAAAAAACATTAAAAATCTTTTATTTTTTTAAATGGACATGAAAACTTGATTGGTGTCCTCACCACCATATACTCACTCCAGAAATTTTTATGTCCATTTAAAGAATAAAAGATTTTTAACAGTGAGTGCCTCCTATTTTCTCTTTTGTACATAAAATTTAATGTACTTCATAAAAAAAACTATTATTATATTATATAAGAACTAAACTATGGAATATCTGTCAGGATCGTGCAGTAACCTGGTGTGAACTGGGCTTGGTTTTTGCATTTATGTGACACACCCGACTGCTCCTCTGCATCCAGCAATGCAGGTGTTAACCTCTTAGGATCTGATTACTGCAGCTGAGCAGGCTTCTTGACTGACTTGTTCCTCTGCCTGTCTGGAGCCTGGGAGATCAGAGCGCCGGTCCAATGAGGATCCAGACCGGGCTCTTGGTTAGCATAAAACTAAGCTGAAGGAGTCTCTCAAAGCTGGCTATTAGGTTAATACCCTGGTCCCAGCTCTTCTGTCTATTCCTGCCTATTCCCCGTCCTAATTACCTCTGCATGCTCGACTTGTTATCTGATTTCCCGCCTAACCTTTTGACTATCCGATTGTTTGCTGATTTTGTACTGCGTTGCCCGTTTGGTTCTGACTTGGCTTGTGTACTATCCGATATTGTGTTTGTTTGTCTGTCTTGTTTTGTGTTCCACATACTCAGTATAGGGAACGTCTTTGTGGTTGTCCACGGCCGCCTAGGGCCAATTGAGGCAAGTAGGCAGGGACAGTGGGTGGGTTCAGACCTAGGGCTCACTATCTTGTCCTGTCCGTACCTTGCTGCCCCTGACAATAACTTTTTTTTCTTCCAAAGCTTCAGAAGAACCGAAATTTGCCCCCAGGAGACCCATTATAGCAGGTGTAGTATCCCTGTCCAGTCATCTTGGTCAATACATAGATCGCCAGTTACAGAAATATGTGCTATCCTTTACCCATTCAGGTCATCCTCTTACATTGGTGGAAGATATAATTTGGTGTGAAGGTGATTTTCTAGTCACACTAGATGTGGCTTTTTTATACGCAAACATTCCCCACAGAAAAGCTATGCAAGAGGTAGGTAGTTTTTTTAGAAGATATTTTAATGCCCATTCACCATAAGCAACTCATTTTAAATAGTTTAGAATTTATTTTAGAACCTAAACCTAACCTTATGTTTGAAAGCATTTTTTTTATATGGGGGGTTTTGAATTGCTGATTATGGGAGGACACTAAAGAAGAGTTCATGAGTTTTTTTATGATAATTCATTGGGATTGAGATTCATAAATTTTTTGCCAAAATGAGATGTCATTCTTAGACCTACACATTTACAAAAACATATTTTAAACTAGTAGATGCTAACAGATATATACAGTCATGGCCAAAAGTTTTGAGAATGACCCAAATATTATATTTTCACATGATCTGCTGCCCTCTGGTTTTTATGTGTGTTTGTCAGATGTTTTTATCACATACAGAAATATAATTGCAATCATATTATGAGTAACAGAAGCTTATACTGACAGTTAGATGAGTTACTGCAGCAAGTCAATATTTGCAGTGTTTCGCCTTCTTCTTCAGGACCTCTGCAATTCTCCCGGCTGCTCTCAATCAACTTCTGGACCAAATCCTGACTGATAGCAGTCCATTCTTGCACAATCAATGCTTGCATTTTCTCAGAATTTGTTGGTTTTTGTTTGTCCACTCGTCTATTGATGATTGACCACAAGTTCTCAATGGGATTAAGATCTGGGGAGTTTGCAGGCCATGGACCCAAAAATTCTATGTTTTGTTCCCTGAGCCATTTAGTTATCACCTTTGCTTTATGGCAAGGGGCTCCATCATGCTGGAAAAGGCATTGTTGGTGGCCAAACTGCTCTTGGACGGTTGGGAGAAGTTGCTCTTGGAGGACATTATGGTACCATTCTTTATTCATGGCTGTGTTTTTAGGCAAGACTGTAAGAGAGCCGATTCCCTTGGCTGAGAAGCAACCCCACACATGAATGGTTTCAGGATGTTTTACAGTTGGCATGAGACAAGACTGGTGGTAGCGCTCACCTCGTCTTCTCCCAATAAGCCATTTTCCAGATGTCCCAAACAATCGGAAAGGGGTAAATGACTTTCCCCCAGTCCTCAGCAGTCCACTCCCTGTACCTTTTGCAGAATATCAGTCTGTCCCTGATGTTTATTCTGGAGAGAAGTGGCTTCTTTGTTGCCCTCCTTGAGACCAGGCCTTGCTCTATGAGTCTCCACCTCACAGTGCACAGTGCAGATGCCCTCACACCTGCCTGCTGCCATTCCTGAGCAAGCTCTGCACTGCTGGTAGCCCGATCCCGCAGCTGAAACACTTTTATGAGAAGGTCCTGGCGCTTGCTGGTCTTTCTTGGGTGCCCTGGAGCCTTTTTGGCAACAATGGAACCTCTCTCCTTGAAGTTCTTGATGATGCGATAGATTGTTGACTGAGGTGCAATCTTTCTAGCTGTGATACTCTTCCCTGTTAGGCCATTTTTGTGAAGTGCAATGATAACTGTTCATGTTTCTTTAGAGATAACCATGGTTAACAGAAGAGAAACAATGATGCCAAGCACCAGCCTCCTTTTAAAGTGTCCAGTCGTGTCATTCTTACTTAATCATGACAGATTGATCTCCAGCCCTGTCCTCATCAACACCCACACCTTTGTTAATGGAGCAATCACTGAAACAATGTTAGCTGGTCCTTTTAAGGCAGGGCTGCAATGATGTTGAAATGTGTTTTGGGGGATAAAGTTCATTTTCTATTCAAATATTGACTTTGCAATTAATAGGTGTTAAGCTAATCACTCTTTATAACATTCTGGAGTATATGCCAATTGCAAATTGCAAATCTGTATTTATGTCAGTGAAACCAAATCGTTAAGGACCTTTCATCTTCTACATCTTCTACTGGCCAATAGTGGACAAGTGACTGCAGGAATGTTGTCAGGCATTGACTGACAACACCTGCGAGTTTCTATTGGCTGCTACATTTCAGCTATTTGCATATATGCTATGATTGGCTGTTAGTGTTCTGCTGTGTGGCTGTTTCTGCTGGCCCGTTATTTCCTTTGGGAAATTTTGTGTCTTTAAATGTAAATTTCTTAAAAACGACAAATGCGATCAAAACCAAAAATACTTAGCACACCTTTCAAGGGCTTCAAAACACAGTTTGAACAGAGTCTGTGCGGAAAGCGGTTCGGGATGTATTAATCGCAGAAGTACAGCTCGAAGAAGATGAAAAATACGTATTACAATATAGTGCTTTTTCAAGCACTAAAAATATAACCAACCATAAAGATCTAAATGCATATATAAATGCAATTTAAAAAAATTGTAAAACGTGCGCAAACATAGTTAATAAAACAAAAATGATAAAAGAGTAAAATTTCCAGTGAGGAGAAATCTATCTATGACCATTTGAGTCGTGGAAGTGATTTTGTTATATACATGCTGGAGTGCCCTTGTGGCCTCCAGTATGTAGGAAGGACATGTCAGACTATGAATATGCAATAATATGATGGGGGAAAAAAGGGATTCCTGGATGAATTCCTGGTGCTGCCAAAAACGATTTGGAAAAATGAAAAAAGCTTATTTATTGATTAAAACCATATAAAATCATGCATAAAAACATCAATAACGCGTTTCTGGAGTTATAAATCCCTTCATCAGATTGTAAACTATGTCAGACTATAAGAAGGAGAATTAACACTTAAGGAGTTGTCCTGTCTGTAATACATATTTTCAATTATATAAATGAGTTATTTTAGCAGGATTTTATATCTACATATGCATAAAGTTCTTAGTATTATATTTTTTGTGTGGCGGTGAGAGGGGGTGGGCCTTGAGGAGGTGGGTGTTTTGGATCATTTTAAATGTGTGTTACAGGTGTTAGTGTGGTGACCCCCGGATGATGTTGTAGCCGTGGGACGGCCGGTCACTTGCTAGAGTGTGACGTGGATGGCCAAGATACAGCCGGACCTTAAAGGGGTACTCCGGGCAAAATGTATTTTTAAATATGTTGTTACACAAAGAAAGTTATACAAATCCCTCATATACACTAATTATGGGAAATGCGCATATTCTGCTTTTTCCCTCACTTTAGTAGCCCAGGCAGGCTCACTTCCTGAAAAAAAATGTGACGTCACATCTCAAGTGTATGCAGCAGCAGGGGGTGCATGTAAAAGTATAGCATTAGAATAGACATCTATTCTCCCTCCCTCCCTGTGCTGGTAATGTCCCCCCTCCCTCTGTCCCATCCCACTGCCCGGTCCATTACACTGGCTGTAGTGGGGTGACAGTTACTTATCTGACGCTCACCCCAACTAGCTGCCCGTCTCCCCGGTGCCCGGTACTCCAGAGCGGCCTGGAGCAGGATGGCCAGGCTGGCTGGTTCCCTCCCCCCATGCAGCGCCGGGGTGCGGGGCAGGTGTTGAGCTTCCGGCACACACAGTGTGACAGAGGCCGGAAGCTCACAGCTGCAGCCCCGCAGTCCCGGATCTTCTCTCCTGCTCGGCGGCGCTCATGTGATGTGACGTCATTGCCGAGCAGGAGAGAAGATCCGGGACCGCGGGGCTGCAGCTGTGAGCTTCCGGCCTCTGTCACACTGTGTGTGCCGGAAGCTCACCCCCTGCCCCGGACCCCGGACCTCGGTGCTGAATGGGGGGAGGGAACCAGCCTGCCTGCCCATCCTGCTCCTGCTCCTGGTCGCCCCGTCACCCCCCCAGCCTCTTCCCTCTGCCCGCCTCCGGCCCCCCTGCATCCTCAGCTGCTCCCCTGCTGGGGGGCAGCCTCTCCCCTGCCCCCCAGCCTCAGCCTCTCCCCTGCCCCCCAGCCTCAGCCTCTCCCCTGCCCCCCAGCCTCAGCCTCTCCCCTGCCCCCCAGCCTCAGCCTCTCCCCTGCTTCCCCAGCCTCTCCCCCTGCCCCCTAGCCTCTCCCCTGCCCCCCAGCCTCTCCCCTGCCCCCCAGCCTCTCCCCTGCCCCCCAGCCTCAGCCTCTCCCCTGCTTCCCCAGCCTCTCCCCTGCCCCCCCAGCCTCAGCCTCTCCCCTGCCCCCCAGCCTCTCCCCTGCCCCCACAGCCTCTCCCCCTAACCCTCCAGCCTCTTCCTCTAACCCCCCAGCCTCTCCCCTGCCCCCCCAGCCTCTCCCCCTAACCCTCCAGCCTCTTCCTCTAACCCCCCAGCCTCTCCCCTGCCCCCCAGCCTCTCCCCCTAACCCTCCAGCCTCTCCCTATAACCCCCCAGCCTCTCCCCTGCCCCCCAGCCTCTCCCCCTAACCCCAGCCTCTCCCCTGCCCCCCAGCCTCTCCCCCTACCCCCAGCCTCTCCCCCTACCCCCAGCCTCTCCCCCTAACCCCTCAGCCTCTCCCCTGACCCTCAGCCTCTCCCCCTGCATTCTCAGCCTCTCCCCCTGCATTCTCAGCCTCTCCCCCTGCCCCTAGCCTCTCCCCCTGACCCCCAGCCTCTCCCCCTGCATTCTCAGCCTCTCCCCCTGCCCCTAGCCTCTCCCCCTGACCCCCAGCCTCTCCCCCTGCATTCTCAGCCTCTCCCCCTGACCCCCCCAGCCTCTCCCATGCCCCCCAGCCTCTCCCCTGCCCCCCCAGCCTCTCCCCTGACCCCCAGCCTCTCCCCTGACCCCCCCCAGCCTCTCCCCCTAACCCTCAGCCTCTCCCCTGACCCCCCCCAGCCTCTCCCCCTAACCCTCAGCCTCTCCCCCTAACCCTCAGCCTCTCCACCTAACCCTCAGCCTCTCCCCTGCCCCCCAGCGTCTCCCCTGACCCCAGCCTCTCCCCCTGCCCCACAGCCTCTCCCCCTGCCCCCCAGCCTCTTCCCTGCCCCCCAGCCTCTCCCCTGCCCCCCAGCCTCTCCCCCTAACCCTCAGCCTCTCCCCTGCCCCCCAACGTCTCCCCTGCCCCCAGCCTCTCCCCCTGCCCCCAGCCTCTCCCCCTGCCCCCCCAGCCTCTCCCCTGCCCCCCAGCCTCTCCCCTGCCCCCCAGCCTATCCCCTGCCCCCCAGCCTCTCCCCTGCCCCCCCAGCCTCTCCCCTGCCCCCCAGCGTCTCCCCTACCCCCTCAGCCTCTCCCCCTGCCCCCCAGCCTCTCCCCCCTGCATTCTCAGCCTCTCCCCTGCCCCCCCAGCCTCTCCCCCTGCCCCCAGCCTCTCCCCTGCCCCCCAGCCTCTCCCCCGCCCCCCAGCCTCTCCCCCTGCATTCTCAGCCTCTCCCCTGCCCCCCAGCCTCTCCCCCGCCCCCCCAGCCTCTCCCCCTGCATTCTCAGCCTCTCCCCTGCCCCCCCAGCCTCTTCCCTGCCCCCCCAGCCTCTCCCCCTAACCCTCTCACCTGACCCCCAGCCTCTCCCCCTAACCCTCAGCCTCTAACCCCTGCCCCCCCAGCCTCTCCCCTCCCCCCCAGCCTCTCCACTGCCCCCCCCCCCAGCCTCTCCCCCTGCCCCCCAGCCTCTCCCCTGGTCCCCAGCCTCTCCTTCTAACCCTCAGCCTCTCCCCTGCCCCCAGCGTCTCCCCTGACCCCAGCCTCTCCCCCTGCCCCCCAGACTCTCCCCCCTGCATTCTCAGCTGCTCCCCTGCCTGTCAGCCCCTCCCCCTGAACCCCAGCCTCGCCCCCTGAATCCCAGCTTCTCCCCTGCCTTCCTACCGCTACCCCTGAGCCCCAGCTGCTCCCCTGCCCCCCAACTGCTCTCCCTGGCTCCCCCAGCTGCTCCCCCTGTCACCCCCAGCTGCCTCCCTTCCCCAGTCACCCCCAGCTGCCTGCCTGCAGACGAGTTATGGTCAGAGAAGTCTTCATGATGCTGCGCCAGATGGAGAAGAAAGCAAAAAGTTAGCGACGGCAATTCGAGAAGACGTCACCTGTGAGTCATTAGTAACTGCACTATAATCACTTCTATATTGTGCAGAGCCTGTGTACCATTGGGGTCTCAATGGGTCAGTGTATTGTTTGCGGTAGTGTACTGACACAGCCCTGCGGTCACTACAGTATACTAACCCAAACTTTTAAACTAGGACCCAACTACAAGAGCTGCAGGCACTACAACTCCCAGCATATCCTGAGGGCTGTAGACTGTCAGTAAATGCTGGGAGTTGTAGTGCCTGCAGCTGTTGTAGTTGGGTCCTAGGTGCATTATACACTGGATGCTTTGTGGGAGATCAGAATACAGAGATCTGTGGGGGCTCAGTGCAGGGAAGTGACCCCAGAATATCACTAATAGGGATAGGGGGAGATGATTTTGTTCTATCCCCTATTAGTGATGTTCTGGGGTCACTTCCCTACACTGAGCCCCCACAGATCTATGTATTCTTATATGCCACAAAGCATCCAGTGTATAATGCACCTAGGACCCAACTACAACAGCTGCAGGCACTACAACTCCCAGCATGTACTGACAGTCTGCATCCCTCAGGATATGCTGGGAGTTGTAGTACAGTGTAGACAGATGTATTGTTGGACTTTCAGGGCTGATGTCACCCACAGATTGCAGCCACCAGGAGCCTCTGCACACAGTGATTTATTACAGGGTTGTCCTCTCAGAGACTACAACTCCCAGCATACCCTGAGAGCTGTATAAATGGAGGGTGTTCTGAGATTTGTCACAGATACAGATGATTCCAGGAAAGGAGCGGGGTCAGCATGTCGTGTCTCACTGGTTCTATATTGGTGGGCCCCAGGTACCCCAGCCCAACATTGGACAGAACCGGTCCCCAAACTTAGACGTCCCCCGGCCTCCTTCCTTCCTCCATCACGTCTGTTTGATGAGAACAGCGGGCATCAAGCAGAGCGGCACCCAAGTGCCAGGGTATATACCGTGCATGTACAGCAACGTGGGGGGGGGGGAGGGGGCACCTCTGCGTGCAAAGTGCCTAGGGCAGCATGAACTCTAAATACAGGCCTGACTCTCACCCCACTGCAGCAAGTGTAATGGACCGGGCAGTGGGATGGGACAGAGGGAGGGGGGACATTACCAGCACAGGGAGGGAGGGAATAGACGTCTATTCTAATTCTATGCTTTTACATGCACCCCCTGCTGCTGCATACACTTGAGACGTGACGTCACATTTTTTTTCAGGAAGTGAGCCTGCCTGGGCTACTAAAGTGAGGGAAATAGCAGAATATGCGCATTTCCCATAATTAGTGTATATGAGGGATTTGTATAACTTTCTTTGTGTAACAACATATTTAAAAATACATTTTGCCGGGAGTACCCCTTTAAAGGGAACCAATCAGCCCGTTTGAGCTGATATGGTTCCCTTGAGCATTGTATAAAGCACCTGGAGCCGCCCCGGCACATACCGGCCGCAGCAGGTGCTTTATAACGGAGAAAATGACTTTTATTCCCCGGCTCGTGACTAGATACGAGCGGGGAAGTAGTCATGGTGGGCGGCTCCCCGCTCGTATCTAATGTAACAGACAATGTGGAGAGGTTGTAGATGGAGTATATATTTCCCCAAGTTTTATCAGAATGTATGCAGTAGGTCTGGTGTAAAGCCTGGTAATTGGTGCTGATGTCCAGGCCACAGCTAGACAGTCCGGGTCTTAGACCTCTGAGACAGAGTAATCAGGACTCAGGTGTGATGGCCGTATAAAAGTCTGCTAGGTGCTCAGATGTCTCTCTCTCTCCCTGGGGAAAAGAGCTAAGGCCAAGTGTCTGTGAGAGCCCTGCACTAACACTGCATCAGGTTGTATGGACTGTGCTATTCTGTATTGTTGGTGCCAGGTACTAGGCCTGCACTGAGGTAGCCAGGAGCATTTATGTTTAGTTAGAGCCGGACAGGCATAGGGTTTTATTTTGCGGTTTTATTTTGTTTTACTACAACCTGAGAAATAAAACTGGCTGCGGTCAGTTATACCAAACCTTGGTGTGGACTGACTCCTGCATGTGTGCCTGCCCAGAGTGCCTGTCTACCCCAGGAGACCCTTTCCTGCTACCTAATCCCTTACACTAGTCACTGCGCTCTGCCTGTCAGCACGCTCAGAGGGGATGATTGACAGGCCGAGAGGTCCGTTACTGGCCTCTCTGCCTGTCAATCATCCCGCCGAGCGCGCTGACAGGCAGAGGGCAGTGACTACATACGAGCGGGGAGCCGCCCACCATGACTACTTCCCCGCTTGTATCTAGTCACGAGCCGGGGAATAAAAGTCATTTTCTCCGTTATAAAGCGGCCGCGGCCGGTACGTGCCGGGGCTGCTCCAGGTGCTTTATACAATGCTCAAGGGAACCATATCAGCCCAAACAGGCTGATTGGTTCCCTTTAAGGGTTTGTCATGTGACGCCAGTGCCTTTTTTACAGTGTAAGGCCGGTTGTACCCTTCTCCCCTGTGGTCGGTGTCCTGTCGGGTTGCTGCAGGGTCCCTTGGGATAGTGTAGTTACAGGTGGTCAGAGCGGTGTAGTAACCCTCCCGAATAATGGTAGGACCCACCACCCACAGATAGGGGAAATGTCCCAAGGTTGCGGTGTATATGCTGTGCAGGTGGTAGGGAATAATCACAGACTCTATGGATAACGTTGACTGGGTTAACTACTAAATGTGCAGCAGGTAATACAGCGGATCTTAATATACACGTGATACAGTTCCAATAAATACACAAACATAGAACCACCAGATCTGTGAGATAAGTGCGGAGCAAGATGTAGTAGAGTTGGTAGAGTTGTACTGAGGTAGCGTAGTAGAGAGGAGGGTGCCGTGAGAGTCATAACCCAAGTAGTAATGTGCTCTGCCGGAAGGTTGGAGTGCATAGAAAAATACTTGTAGAAGAAGAAGAAGAAACTACCTGTGCCTGTGTTTTGACCTTTCCTATAGTCTTCACACCACCTGATGCCCACTAGCTTTGGCTGAACTGTACTGATGGGTGACACAGGCCCCAGACCCTGTTACCTGGGAGGAGCAGAATGGTTAGGGTTTCCTAAGTACACCCGCACTGCGAGATGGAGTTCATAGACCTTTAGTAACTTTGCTCCACCCGGATCAGTTCCTAGCTCTTTGGCTCTTTTGTGGATACTGTCCTGCACTGTGGTTACTCCTAGTCCTCGGCGTGGGTTGAGATGATCTGTAGGTTGGTCCTCTCCTGAAGGGCTTAACAGTGCATCACACAGCATGTGTGGTGCTTTAACCCATAGCTGCACCAGGACGTTATTGAACGTCCTCGTGCCGCTATGGGAGTTCAGAGGGGGGTCGCCGCGATCCAGGGTGCCGCATTTAGCCCGGGCTCGCGGCTATTAGCGGGCACGGTCCGATCGCCGTGCCCGCTAATTAAGTACTTAAAAGCAGCTGTCAAAGTTGACAGCTGCTTCTAAATACTTGCTGTTATACATCCCTGGTGGTCTAGTGGGGGGATCGCCCCCCTGCGGCGCGATAGCGGGGGGGCGATCCCTGCATCCATCCCGGGCCGGGGTCTGCTCCGTAATGGCGCTGATCCCGGCTCGGCATTCTATTGCTTTTGGCTGCAGCAGCCAAAAGTAATAGAACACCGATCTCATGGATTCATGCAGTATAACTATACTGCAGGGATCTCTATGAGAGATCAGAGTGCATATACTAGAAGTCCCCCAGGGGGGCTTCTAGTATATGTGTAAAGTAAAAGAAAAATGTATTTTTAATAACACAAAATCCCCTCCCCTAATAAAAGTCTGAATCACCCCCCTTTCCCCATTTTATAAATAAAAATAAATAAATAAATTAATAAACAAACATGTTTGCTATCGCCGCGTGCGTAATCGCCCGAACTATTAATTAATCACATTCCTGATCTCACACGGTAAACGGCGTCAGCGCAAAAAAATCCCAACGTGCAAAATTGCGCATTTTTGGTCGCATCAAATCCAGAATAATTGTAATAAAAAGCGATCAAAAAGTCATATATGCGCAATCAAGGTACCGATAGAAAGATCACATCATGGCGCAAAAAATGACACCTGACACAGACCCAGAGACCAAAGGATAAAAGCGCTATAAGCCTGGGAATGGAGCCATTTTAAGGAACATATATTTTCTTTAAAAGGTTTTAATTTTTTACAAGCCATCAAATAAAAAAAAAGTTATACATGTTACATATCGTTGTAATCGTAACAACTTAAGGAACATATATAACGAGTCAGTTTTACCTCAGGGCGAACATAGTAAAAACCACCCTCCCCCCAAATAAAAAAAAAACATTTTTTTTTTCAATTTCACCACACATATAATTTTTTTCTGGTTTCCCGGCACATTTTAGGCAAAAATTACATCTGCCATAGCAAAGTACAATTAGTTGCGCAAAAAATAAGGGCTCATTTGGGTCTCTAGGTGGAAAAATGCAGGCGCTATGGCAATATATACACGAGGAGGGAAAAACGAAAATGCAAAAATGAAAACTGGCTGTGTCCCCTAAGGGTTAAGAAAGAAGTTTGTAAGCGGGCTCTGTCCAGCGCCCTACCCATACGGAGTACTCACTAAGGGCCCTTTTACACAGAAAGATTATCTGACAGATTATCTGCCAAAAATTTGAAGCCAAAACCAGGAACAGACTATAAACAGAGATCAGGTTATAAAGGAAAGCCTGCAATTTCTCCTCTTTTCAAATCCAGTCCTGGCTTTGGCTTCAAATAAAAGGTAATAGGGCTCTAAGAGCTAACTTGTAGAGGGGACCTGGCAGAGGGCCAGGGCCCAGGTAGAACCACAGTGGAGAGCTATCTAAGCTGCATCCTTTCGCCACCAAAGCTCGGCTAAGACTCCTCCTCCACCCAAGGGACTAACTTCCTAACCAGCGTGTAAGATGCGCTGTGGTTGGGTGGAAAGAGTGCAATAGAGAAAGGGAAAGGAAAGAGATAGGATAGAAGAAAGGAGTGATCCTACTGGATAACAGAATCTGCATGGATAACAGAACAGTATTGCAATATTCTAATCATGCTTTGAATATAGCACTAGTCACTTTTGTAGTACACATAAATTTAGTGTATTTCTTTGCGCAGCTCTCGCGCACTTTATTGCTTTGTAACAAATCACTTATGTTTTATTATAGCACTAGTCACTTTTGTAATATATATAATTGTATTAAGAATGTAATCATTATTTTGTATAAATCACTTAAATATTATGAATTGATATATTGTACTATGATATTTATTTCGGTGAAGTATGTTAGGAGAATAGGAATAATTCTTGTTCTCGCTTTTATTATATGTCCTATACCCCTGTTCATTCAATCACTGCTGTCCCAGCAAGGTTATAGTTAATCTGGTAAGTCATCGCAGATGGGTGTGCGCGCCCGGCCGGTCGTTGATGCTGCGGTCACTTCCGGGTGGCCTCAGTACTCCTAGTGCGCATGTCCGTGACGTCAATATGTCGCGGCCGTGCTTACGTGGGGTGAGCTGCTGACCCGGAGGTGACGCGGTTTCGACTTCCGGTCCGGCGCGCCAACAAGCCCGGAAGCGGGGCTAATCCATAATGAAGCCCGGTATGTATATAAGGGAGAGGGGGATTTAGGGGGACAGTTCCCTGAAGAAGCCCGGTTGAGGTGAAATGTACGTAGGGACAGCTGTGACCCTCATAGGACCAATGGGTGAGTGCTCATAAGATTTATGACTGTCTCTGGTTTGTCTTGTGCCATAATATTGCTGGAACAGCGGTTTAGTTTTAGGGAATGACATACCATTGCGACGCACCTAATATTTGATTACCCATACATCCTATGTTGTTGTCTATTATATATATGTATTGTACCTGGTTGTTTTTAAATATTTTTAGTGATTTTTTATATATTGTTTTTATCATGTTATCATCATAATTATGATAAATAAATTTTGCAGTGATTCAGAATCTATGCCCATAGTTTTTTTGTGTATTCATGGATAACAGAATCTGGTGCATACACATACAAATAAACCTTGAGATACTTCAGCTGTGCAGCTTCTATACTTTAGTTACACAATACAGCGACATCTAGTGGTCATCTTTGGTAATACTGTAGCTGCAATAAGACCACAAACAAATACAGACTTTTACGAGGGGTGTGAAGAATAGCAACACCCACAGTGGGACACCACAATAGTATTATAATGTCCTTGAAGAAGAGGTAAGACCCTGATACGATACGCGTGGGATCCTGTTTTGACAATAAATGTTGCATGCTAAAAGTATAGTAGCGTTTGACCTTGCTTTGAAATAACGCAGGACTTCCATTTTGAGGAGCTTTCAAGTGACGGATACACAGTGGAAGGCTGTGCTGGTGATCCATATTTTGAAAAGTTTCCCAGGTGTTGGGGGGGGGGGGGGGAGTAGGGTTTGAGCTCCCCTCCCAGGAGTGAGTATGCTACATGCCTAATAAGTATTACTTTAAATCAGAAGAAATGGCTAGCTCTCCTCTTTTTTCTATTTTGCATTAACTTGGATTAACTGTGAGGCCGGTGGAGTCACCATTTGGAAGGATTGTAGCGAACCTGGCAAACATTATCTGGGCGTTGTCTATTGGAGAGTAGTGTGGTGTCACCACTCACCAATTATAAGTGAGTTTAAAGGAAACCAATCAGCCCAATCAGTCTGATATGGTTCCCTGAACTGCTGTATACAGCTCCTGCAGCAGCCGTGGCACGTACCAGCAGCAGCTGCAGCAGGAGGTGTGTAACCGGAAAAAAGGACTTTAATACTCCAGGCACGTGACAGGCAGAGTTGGTGAGGTAGTCATGTGGGCGGCTCCACGTCCGTATCTAGTCACTGCACTCTGCCTGTCAGCGCGCTCAGAGGGATGATTGACGGGCAGAAAGGCCAGTAAAGGACAGGCGCAGTGTAACATGACTGGAAGGTGAGAATAGAGGGGACTGTGAGCCCAGTGATTTACTGGTGACAGTGATGGAGGATATATAGAGGATGTGACCAGACAGACACCTGGTTTACAATCACATGGAGAATATACAGGTCGGCCAAGATTTACCTTGATTGCTGATGTCAGTCTCATCGCTGTGTGTACTATAGACCGGAATCAGCACTTGTTTTGTACACCTGTATACAGCCGTCTCATCTCTATGGTCCCCGACCAGGAATACAGAGTCAGTGGCAGATGAATGGATCATTTCATTGTTCCTATACAACTCTATTGGTCCCTGGTAATCCATGGAGCCGCTGTGACATCTCAGTGACAGGTCCTCTCCTTCATGTATGTAGGGCGGTGACTGCAGGACGAGCGGACCTAAAGGACACAGATCACAGCTGGAGTCTCTATAGGACATACTGTATATACTGTCTGCTGACTCCATGTACATTGTATCACAACTACCATAGGACTGGTGTCTATAAGTCATGAGATTATATATATATATATATATATATATATATATATATATATATATACGCAATTACTCACCCGGTGTAACACTGAGTGTCACAGCCTCACTGATATCCTCCTCACTGGTCCCGCACCAGTAATCCCCACTATCCGAGGACTGGGCAGACTGTATGGTATAAGCTCCTCCTGTATGGATCCTCTCATTGTTCCTGTACCAGGTGACGTTTCCCTCCACAGCGACGTCCACATCACAGCTCATTGTCACAGAATCTCTGTATAGGATCTTGTTCCAGATTGGAGTAAAGGTCACTGCAGGTCTCATAGAAGCTTCTGGAAATATCACAGGTAAATAATAAATGATAGTGATATACAATGCTAAGGAGCATTGTATAGTGGTGGCACTGACTGACCAGGAAAATATATAGTTTCTTCCAGTACTTATCAGCTGCTGTATGTCCTGCAGGAAGTTGTGTATTCTTTCCAGTCTGACACAGTGCTCTCTGCTGCCCCCTCTGTCCATGTCAGGAACTGTCCAGAGCAGCAGCAAATCCTCATAGAACACCTCTCCTGCTCTGGATATGCAAAAAAAAAGTCCATGGAGCCTCATTTAAGAGTCTGGTAACACACGACTAGTCAGATATCCATCCAGGAAAGGTCCTGGCCAAGGGGTAGCTCCGATAAGGAAACCACCAAAACCACCATATTAAGTTTCCCTTGCAGTCAATGTCCAACTCAATTTACAAGCACAAAGACATGTCAAGGGAAAAACCAAGGCCAGGTATCTGTCCACATACAGCTGTTTCGTGGGTGTTGCCCCTCATCAGTGTGGAGCAGGATTCTGGCTAGCTGGGAGCAATGTCTAGTAGACAAATACAGCAAACAGATCTCAGGGAGACCAACACTGTTGGCTGCTGGTTACAGCGCTCATTAAAGTGAATTCCTATGTGCATTTCCCTCTGGGAAATACAATATGCAAAAAAGAGTCTGTAGAGCCTCATTTAAGAGTCTTGAAACACAGGACTGGTCATATGGTGGTTTCCTTACAGGAGACACCCCTTGGCTGGGCCCTTCCCTGGCGGAATATTTGGCTAGTTCTGTGTTTTGAGACTCCCTAATGAGACTCCACAGATTCTTTTTGGAAACAGTGTCTTCTTTGACTGGTCTCCCTGAGATCAGTGATCTGTTTACCATAGAGTTCCTGAAATTGACAGAGGTGGCAGCAGCACTGTGTCAGACTCCAAAGAATACACCACTTCCTGCAGGACATGCAGAAGCTGATAAGTACTGGAAGACTGGAGATTTACCTCTTTATAACTGTCTAACACCGGTTGATTTGAAAGAAAAAGTTTTTCACCACAGTATCCTTTTAAATGTGAATTCATCTGCAGTTGCCCGGCACTACCAGTATACAGTAACTCACTGTGTATTCTGGGGTGCTCAGCAGCTGATGATGGGCAGTGGGGTTCCGGTGTCAGCAAGTGAGAATTAGAAAGTCTGAAATTCTGCTGCAGCTCAGCAAGCCCAATTTTGGAACTGTCTTATAAAGACTGTGGGCCTCCATCTTGGAAGTGTTCTGCTACCTTTCCAAGTCAAGGAAACTGTGAGTTATATTATCTGTTCTATGCTATGTGTTTTCTGTCCATCACTTGCCCTTTAACATCAAGGACACCCCACCTTACACCGGCCAGGAGACTACTAACACCATCATCTCTAGTGCAACCCCCTTATCACTGCACCAACAGAAGGTCTGGTGGAGAATCTCTGTGACCATGAACATCATAACCAGGGGACTACAACCCCCATCACTGCCGAAAGGCAGCTTCCTCTCCATGCATTCCCCCTGGGTTGCTGCATTTATATGCAGAAAAATTAGTCATTCTAATTTTTCACAAGATGGCAGAACTGGACTTTACCTATAGCAGTCAACCCCAGGACATAGAGAGGCTGATTTGTATAAGAACAAGACTGTCACAAGAACAAATATATTTATCATTACAAGCAGGTAAATAATAGGAACAGGAAGACACCAATAAAAGACTGACAGTCACTGAAGTGTGATGCGCTGGGGCGGACCTGCTGAGGGTAGTAGTAGGTAACACCCAGATAGCCAGTTGTTAGTTGTTGGGTCACGGTATTGGCACGAGGGGAACTGACTAACCCACAGGGACCTGACCATGCGGGGTCCGCAATTCTTCGTTGTCCCTAGTCAAGGCACCAATAACTAGACCAATGCCAGGGTTCAGAAACAACGGTAGTTGTGCGTTTATTATAACGGTGGTAGTCAACAGCAACAGTCTCTCTGGATGCAACCAGGATTGAGGCAGACTTGAATGTAACGGAGAAATGGGCTGCAATAGGCTGTGGTGATAACGTTACTTTTAGCAAGAGGAAACTGAATGATGGGAGTAGTAGTCGTGGAGAATGATACTGGGTGGAATAGACTGAACTGAATACTTGCTGTTGATGAGAAGGATGATGAGAGAAGTAGTGACTGCAGAACGACACCAAGATCTTTACTGAAGATGAGAATCTTGAGAATGAGAAAGGTCCCTACTGGACCGGAGTAGTTCTGGACGGCACTGGAGCGGGTACCGCGGAGCTGCAGCCTTGTACCACAGGAGCAGCAGAGCACACGTCCTTCTCCCCTGAAGGTGGAGAGAAGGTCTCTGAGGAGCAGCAGAGAAACACACCCTTCCCCCTTGAAGGTAGAGGGAGGACTTAGGTAGACAGGAAGTGACCAAACTAACCCCAGCCAAAGCTCGACGGCTATTGGGGTTACTATGGCAGCCGGGGAAAGTCACGTGACACCAAGCCTATTGCATTATCACACCATTGAACACCAGATAAATGAATATACATAATAGAATAGGTAAAATATCAGACCTGAATACTGAGGGGGGTGACATAACATAACCAGTTTGCAGTAGCATTACCTTTCCAGAACAGGAACAATCAGGAAACATACAGTTAATAGCAACTCCTTTGTTCTGGGACACTGCAGAAGCAGATAAATGATGAACATCAGGAAATTACACAGTGACCCTTAGCGGCACTGAACTAAGGAGCAAATGCAACACCATCAAAACTGACTGATCAGCTGATCTACACAAATCCATCAGCTTGAAGCAATTTCCACATTCACACGTTCCTTGAAAACAGTCCATGCACTAAAGGTGTGCTATGAACCGCATTCACAGACCTCCCAGCATCATGTATCATTACAATGTCGGGAGTGCTGTAACTGTTTAAATATTAGTGGTTCTGTTGCGACTGCATGTCTGGTGCAACTACCACCTCTACGCCTTCTGGCACCATGGGACTTGCCACAGGTGGATGCCCTGACCTTCGCTATTGACCCAAGAGACAACTTTGGTTGGGACAAGACACCCTTCACCGGCGGTGACACCACTGACAATAAGGCCGCTGAGGTAGACGATTTCTGTACCTCGGACGAGGGGGATTATGTCTACCAGAATGATCCTGCATCCTGAGGGATGGTGTTTTTGCCCACTGGGGAGCATCTGCAAAACGCTAAGCCTCCACCGCCATGTCCGGCAATGGCTGGGAGAATATCTGCCCACTGCTACAGCTACAGAAGCCTGCCATCATTTGGCAGCTTCTGAACCTGCACAATCCCAGGATTGGTGCCCACAGCTGCCCTGGAGGCAGAGTACATCTGGCGGTGGGAGAGGCTGAGACCAGAAGGGCCTCCCTTGGAGAGGTGACATGCTACTGTTCTCCAATTTGACAAAGACCATGGCTGCGGTCTACTACAAGATTCTTACACCGGATAGTGGATCTATGTGAATCGTCGGGCTGTGAAGCAGGACTATCTGCCCTCTATGTGCCATAACCTGCGAGAGGGGAAAATTGTGGAATGCACTCCTGTCTGGACTGAGAGGCCAGTGGGCTGCGGCTGTCTCCCGACAAATATACCCCACGCAGGAGCCCTTTAAGCCTCGACTGTGAGGCCTATCATGTTAGGCGACCAGTAGAGCACAGACAGGCTTCTGCTCAGAAAGAGCCTCCTGCCCTGGTGGCGGCAGATGCCACCTCTACACTCTGTGGATCCTCTGCATCAGTGCAGTGTCTGCAATGGCCGCAGACACAATCACCCAGGTGCAGCCTCAGGTCATCTTCAGTCTGGCCGTGACTACTCCTTCTGCTGCACCAGCAGCCATCACTGCTGTGGTCTCCTGTCTGGCCTGCAAGAGATTTGGGCCTGGGAGGAAGTTGAAAGGTGGCTTACTAAGCTAACCTGATCTGCCATTGTCAAGGATACTCTGAAGTCCTGACCTGCAAGTGAGCTGCTCTTATTTTAAAGAGACTGGGCCCTGTTAGCCATTTGCAACGTTGTTTGTGGACTCAGTTCCACCCTGCAACAGTTCAAGTGTCCCGTGCCTGACCTAGCCATGAACTTTTCCCTTCCCTCTTTCTTGAAGGAAGACAGGTGCCTCAAACTTGTTGAAAAGACTGATGCATCATAGTGCAATTTTAACCATTGCCTGGTGTATACCAAAGTTTGCTACACTATGGACGATTTAGCTATTGCCTCTTGCTGTCAGGAATGTGACTTTGCGCTCCTCGGTCCGTGCTGGGCGACCGAGGAAGCGCTGAGCCTCTGGTTGTTTTTTGTTTGCAGTCCTGTCTGAATGCTGTCTTAGTTTCCCAGCCACACCCGCATTGCCTGTTACACTCTGGCAGTGCAGGGGTTACTCCTTATAGACCTGTCCAGCTGAGCTGGGTGCTGGGATCAGGGCTGATCCAATCAAGTGCTGGACCCAGTCCCTGATTCCAGATAAAAAAGCAGCAGGCTCTTCATTTCCCTGCTGGCTATTGAGTGTTACTCAGCTAAGCGCTTCAGCTCTCCTGGTTCTGTTACTTCTGTTGCCTGACCTATTGCTTGATCTTCCAACCTGCTTTGTCTGCTGCCTGCCCTGACCTCCTTGTCTGTCTCTGACTCTTCTTCTGCCTTAGACCGTAGACTTTGCATTATTGTGTTTGTTTCGTCTGTCTTGTTTTGTGTATCACCTGGTGTAGGACAGGGACTGACACCGTGGTTGTCCACGGCCGTTTAGGGCCGTTGAGGCAAGTAGGTAGGGTCAGAAGGTGGGTTCTAGTGGTTAGGGCTCACTGTCTTATTCTGTTCCCCACCTACGTCCGGCGCACTTTGTGACAGAATAGCCAGCCTGAAAGTAGATTTTTGGGTCACCTGCATCATGGACCCTATGAACACCCTGGTGACCCAGATGCAGGGTCTGAATACGTTGGTTCAGACCCTTGCTGAGCGTGTGCAGGAACAAGAGTCCTTGCCCAGGCAGATGTGTCTGACCCCCCCGCAGGCTCCTGAACCCCCAGTGCAGCTCCCTGAGAAATTTAAGGGGGACAGGAAAAATTTCCGGACCTTTCGGGAGGGGTGCAGATTATTTTTTCGGCTACGTCCCCGCTCTTCCGGAGATGAGACCCAGAGGGTGGGCATTATTATGTCCCTCCTGCAGGGCCCACCCCAAGAATGGGCATTCTCACTACCTTCTGACTCCCCTGATTTAATGACCGTTGACAGATTTTTTTCAGCCTTGGGCCTTCTGTATGATGACCCAGACCGAGCAGCAGAGGCAGAGCGCCAATTGACGACACTCAGACAGGGTAAGAGACCAGTGGAAGAATACTGTGCTGACTTTAGGCAGTGGTGTGTACCCTCTACTTGGAATGACCCAGCTCTGCGTTTCCAGTTTCGTGCGGGCTTGTCTGACCAACTGAAGGACTTGTTAGTAGCCTATCCTAATCCTGAGACTCTGGAGGAAACTATGACCTTAGCCATACGGGTAGATAGGCGTATGCGGGACAGACGCAAAGAGAGAGAAACGTCTAAATTCCCTTCTGGTTCATGCCCTTTGACCTTACCTCCTAAACCTTCTTCTTCCTCTCCTGTGTCCCCTCCGCAAGACGAACCTATGCAGATCGGGTCAACTGACGCCAAGGCCAGACGTGCATATCGCCTCCAGAACCATCTGTGTCTCTACTGTGGCAAAGCGGGGCATCAAGTACGACAATGTACCGCTAGACCTGGTTCACCGCCGGAAAACTTCAGCGCCTGAATGATTATCGAGGGGGTCATTCAGGTGCACAGGTAACCTTCGACAAGAAAAAGAAGTTGTTGTTGCCTATTTCTTTGACTTTGGGAGATAAATTTATCTCGGGATATGCCCAGGTTGACTCTGGGGCTTCTGCTAACTTTATTAATACTGTTTTCTGGTCTGGTCTGGGGGCATGTCCGCTTCAGCTTAAATGTCCGTTGAATGTGACTGGAGCGGACTCTGCCCCTTTTGCTCAGGGTAATATACCCTACATTACCCCCCATCTTGAGGTAAAGGTGGGATCAGTTCATTTTGAAAAGCTTGACTTTTTGCTTATGGAAAATTTGTCTGCTGATATTATTCTGGGGTTACCCTGGTTGGACCAGCATAACCCTGTGTTTGACTGGCCCAACAGGGAACTGGTTCGATGGGGACCAGAGTGTGCTCCTCATTGTATTTCTTTGTCGCTTGCTGAATGTTCTTCTGATGATGGGGAGATTCCGGAGTTTCTGCTTGATTATGCTGATGTGTTTGATGAGAGATCGGTGGATGGATTACCTCCCCATCGTCCCTATGATTGCAATATTGACTTGATACCAGGGTCTAAGTACCCTAAGGGTAGAATATTTAATTTGTCCTGTCCAGAAAGAGAGGCTATGCGAGATTATATCAAGGATAGCTTGCGTAAAGGTCACATCCGTCCCTCCTCTTCTCCCATGGGGGCGGGATTCTTTTTTGTGGGTAAAAAAGATGGTGGTCTACGCCCCTGTATTGATTATCGAGAATTGAATAAGATCACTGTGAAAAATCAACACCCTCTGCCTCTCATTCCAGACTTGTTTAACCAAATTGTGGGAGCCAAATGGTTCTCTAAGATTGATTTGCGGGGAGCATACAACCTAATAAGAGTAAAGGAGGGAGACGAGTGGAAGACTGCCTTTAATACTCCTGAGGGACATTTCGAATACCTCGTTATGCCCTTTGGATTATGTAATGCTCCGGCAGTCTTCCAACATTTTGTTAATGACGTGTTCCGTGAACATCTGGGTCGTTTTTTGGTGGTATATCTAGATGGTATTTTGATATTTTCTCCTGATTGGTGCTCTCATGTTCAGCATGTTCGTACTGTGTTAGAACTGCTAAGGCAAAATCACCTCTGCGCCAAGCTGTCAAAATGCCAGTTTGGGATACAGGAGGTCTCATTCTTAGGGTATAAGATCACCTCCAACTCATTTTGTATGGATCCCCTTAAAGTGACAGCCATTGAAAATTGGGAGCGACCCAGTAGCCTTAAGGCTCTACAAAGGTTCCTGGGATTCGCCAATTACTATAGAAAGTTCATCAAGGGTTTTTCTGTTATTGCTAAACCATTAACTGATCTAACCAAAAAGGGGGCAGACCTGGTTAATTGGAGTCCTGAGGCTATCCTGGCATTTGACAAGCTTAAGAGGTGTTTTGCTGAAGCTCCTGTGTTAACTCAGCCTGACTTTGAACAACCCTTTGTCATTGAAGTTGACGCATCTGAGGTTGGGGTAGGAGCAGTTCTCTCACAAGGTTCAGAGACCCTCACCAACCTCAGACCCATAGCCTACTTTTCTAGGAAGTTCTCCAAAGCCGAAAGCAACTATGACATAGGTAACAGGGAACTTCTGGCCATTAAATTAGCCTTTGATGAATGGAGACATTTTTTGGAAGGGGCTAAACATAGAATTAAGGTGTTAACAGATCATAAGAATCTGATATATCTGGATAAAGCCAAACGTCTCACTCCTCGTCAGGCCAGATGGGCTTTGTTCTTTACACGATTTAATTTTGAAATTTCTTTTCGACCTGGGTCTAAAAATGTTAAAGCTGACGCCTTATCGCGCAGCTTTGACATCGACACGGTTCCCAGGGAGCAACCAGAGACCATCCTGTCACCCGGGGTGGTGGTGGCCACTTTGCAACCTGATCTGGCAGCTCGGATTGCGGAATCTCAGTCTCTGGCTCCCCGGAACACTCCTGAGTCTAAACTGTTTGTTCCTCCAAACCTTCGACTTAAGGTTTTGGAGGAGATTCATAATTCTGTGTTGGCTGGTCACCCGGGAATTGCAGGTACTAAGTACTTACTCTCACGGCATTATTGGTGGCCTTCATGGGCAAGAGATGTCAAATCATTTGTCGACGCCTGTGAAACTTGCGCCAGATCCAAGGTTCTGCGTAGACTACCTGAAGGTCTCCTCCATCCCCTTCCGGTGCCTACCAGACCTTGGACTCATATTTCTATGGATTTTATTACCGATTTGCCACCCTCTAAGGGAAAAACAGTCATTTGGGTGGTTGTTGACAGATTTTCTAAGATGTGTCACCTTATTCCCCTGCGTAAGCTCCCTAATGCTCGTACCTTGGCTACATTGTTCATAAACCATATCTTACGTTTGCATGGTGTTCCAGAAAATGTAGTTTCTGACAGGGGGGTACAATTTGTCTCCAGATTTTGGAGAGAATTTTGTGGTCGGCTGGGCATCTCATTATCCTTTTCGTCGGCTTTTCACCCACAATCTAATGGCCAGACAGAAAGGGTGAACCAGTCTCTGGAACAATTTTTGAGGTGTTTTGTTGCAGGGAGCCAAGATAAATGGAGAGAGTTTCTATCCTTAGCGGAATTTGCTCTAAATAATCGTGAAAATCAGTCACTCAAGATGTCGCCATTTTATTGTAATTATGGCTTTAATCCCAGATATTCTTCTGTACATGCGTCAGAGTCCGTAAACCCTTCGGCCGAAGGTATTTATTCTAAACTGTGCACAGTTTGGGCCCAAGCTCTTCAGAACTTGGTCAAAGCCCAAGAGACAGCTAAGAAACAGGCGAACAAAAGACGCATATCTGGCCCAGATTACGGTATAGGAGAAAAGGTATGGCTCTCAACTAAAAACTTGAAATTGAAGGTTCCCTCTGGTAAACTAGCACCCAAGTACATTGGTCCGTACGTTATCACAGAGATCATTAATCCTGTTTCATTCAGATTACGATTACCTGGGTCTATGAGAATTCACAATGTATTTCATAAGTCTCTTCTCAAAAAATATGTTAATCCTGTGCTTCCTTCAGTCCTCCCTGCTCCTCTGGTCATCCAGGGGGAGCTGGAGTTTGAAGTGGACAGGATATTGGACTCTCGTCAAATTCAAAATTCCATCCAATATCTTGTCCAGTGGAAGGGATATGGTCCTGAAGAAAATACGTGGGTTGCCAGTAAGGATATACATGCCCCACGTCTCATCCGGAAGTTTCATGACCATAACCCCTCTAAACCGGGTCCTTTAAATAAGGGTCCTGAGGTCCCTCTTAAGAGGAGGGGTACTGTCAGGAATGTGACTTTGCGCTCCTCGGTCCGTGCTGGGCGACCGAGGAAGCGCTGAGCCTCTGGTTGTTTTTTGTTTGCAGTCCTGTCTGAATGCTGTCTTAGTTTCCCAGCCACACCCGCATTGCCTGTTACACTCTGGCAGTGCAGGGGTTACTCCTTATAGACCTGTCCAGCTGAGCTGGGTGCTGGGATCAGGGCTGATCCAATCAAGTGCTGGACCCAGTCCCTGATTCCAGATAAAAAAGCAGCAGGCTCTTCATTTCCCTGCTGGCTATTGAGTGTTACTCAGCTAAGCGCTTCAGCTCTCCTTGTTCTGTTACTTCTGTTGCCTGACCTATTGCTTGATCTTCCAACCTGCTTTGTCTGCTGCCTGCCCTGACCTCCTTGTCTGTCTCTGACTCTTCTTCTGCCTTACGTTTTTGTACCTCGCTGACCGCCGTTGCTGACCCGGACCGTAGACTTTGCATTATTGTGTTTGTTTCGTCTGTCTTGTTTTGTGTATCACCTGGTGTAGGACAGGGACTGACACCGTGGTTGTCCACGGCCGTTTAGGGCCGTTGAGGCAAGTAGAAAGGGTCAGAAGGTGGGTTCTAGTGGTTAGGGCTCACTGTCTTATTCTGTTCCCCACCTACGTCCGGCGCACTTTGTGACACTTGCACTTTAAAAAGTTTTATACTATATGCTTTTAGATGTCTTATCAGCTGTATCTATGCTAACCTTTGCTCTGTCATCTTCACTCTTTACTTTTCCCTAGTGTTACGCTGGGGACCACTTCTTCTAAGTGGGGGAGTATGTAGTGTTCCACCCCATTTGGTTCCCTAAGTGTTTTCTCATCTAAAGAAGAGCTTGGGGATCCCTGTTTTGCACAGTCTGACATAAGAAGCTCTGGTCTTGGTAAAGTCTGACAAGCCTGAAGCAGGGGAAACTACTGCTGGTAGGAGCCTGCAGAACACCATATAATGGTATACACCACTGTAATAATGATATAATCGCCAAATCCTGAAAGGATCAGACAATTAACTTCAATTATATCAATCTACACAAGATTTTCAAGCATTTTGTAAGATTTTTTTTATATATATATATCCTTAAGGATGTTTAGGTTTTACATATTGTGATACCTTGTGTTTTTCAACTCACCTGTAATTCTTATACACATGTCTGTAAAGGAGAATAGAGAAAGAATGTTAATATATTTCACATTCAAGTCATTGAGAATTATCATATGAAGAAGGTTAGTACTTTTTAGAATAGGAGCTGGACATTTTCTACACACAACACATTTAGAATGGTTTAAATTGCACACTTGGTATCTTCCTCCATATAATGCCACTTCATCCTTTTTTGGCCTTGTGGACAGTGACAATTTTCATTGTTGCATTTTACTTTTTCCCTTCTTGCTTTTCAAGAGCCATGTATAAGGCTGTACAATCAGGGTACAAGTCCTAGAGTCTATCCCTGCAAGTCAATAGTGTAATGAAAAGAAATAGTGCCTACAACGTAACTTTTAATATTACAGTCAAGATACACCAATATCAGTGTGCCCAACACCAAAGCTACAAATATTTACAATATTCTTGGATCATCGCACATCTGGAATGCGTACAATTCCAACAAAAATAGTTAAAAATCTATCATATACTGAAGGACAGTATGCCTCAAGATAGTATCCAATTATAAAATGTAATCTTCCAACGTGTTTCTGCCACTACATCACAGTGGCGTCATCGGAGGAGGGAGATTAGCAATATGCCACAATCAGTGGATACAATAGATGCTTCAAATAATACACACAGTTAAACCCACAATGAAGATTAAATCACCATATGTACTCGGCGCATCCTATTTGAGGGTTATAGAGCTGTGATTGAAAAGGGCTCAAGAAAATGTCAGATAAGACTTGCCGCTATGCGGCTACTCACTGGACCTTGTTAGCACAATGCGGGGTATAGGTACACAGGAGACATGCATGCTCCTCCGACCTAGAGAAACATGGACTGTATAGCTGCAGTTGCAGCATGCATTGTTTCCCCAGCAAGGCCTCTGCAACTGCAGCTATACAGTACACGTTTCTCTGGGTCGGAGGAGCATGCATGTCTCCTGTGTGTTTAACTGTGTGTATTATTTGAGGCATCTATTGTATCCACTGATTGTGGCATATTGCTAATCTCCCTCCTCTGATGATGCCACTGTGATGTAGTATTTTCTGACATTTTATACTTTATGTGTAAATGATTTTTTTTTTTACTTTTGGCATTTTTCAATGGTGAAGTCCTCGTTCGGGTCAAAATGCAGATCCGATTGCTCCCACTTCAGAAAGGAATTAGACTCTCCCCAGCCTAATAATACCAGCCCGCCACCGCCCAGTCCAGGAGCTCCAATTTTGATGCTAAGGGACTACTGGTACCTGGCTCTTCCCAGTACCCATGATGCGGTGGGCACTGGGGTTATAATATGGGGTTAGTGTTAGCCCTTTTATAGCAGCTAACACTAGGCCCAGGCAGCTTCCACTACTAAGCCAGTAAAAAAAGAAATAAACACAATTGAGAAAAAAAACAAAAACACAACACTGGTCATATACATAGTTCACCGAATCTGGATATCGGTATCTGAAAAACAAAAGGGAAAAACACAAAAAAAGGAAGTAGTAGAACACCCATCATTTTGACAGGTGTTCTGCACCTTACAGTATGCAACATCTGTACAGGTTGCTGCTTACAGTCTGGAACAAGGGGTTGAGTGAAGTAAGTATTAGACCTCCAGCTATTGAACAGGTTCATTCTTTGGACGGACGGCAGAATCCGCCTGTGCATGGAGTCTATGGCACAAGCGGAAATGCGCATGGCCGCGTGCAGGGCCGGCGTTAGGGGGGGCAAGCAGGGCAAATGCCCAGGGCCCCCATCCCCCAGGGGCCCCCTCCCGCAGTTCCAGTAGGAGAGCGTCCTGCAGCGTCTGGCAGTGATCCCCGGCTGCTGCTATCAGGGGTCACGCAGAGGCTGCAGGACTCTGGGCTCGGTGTCTGCTCCCCCTCCCCCTCCCTCCAGCTCCTCTCACTGCACGTGACTTCCTCCTCTGGTGTGGAGCTGTCGGGACGATGGAGGAGAGGATGACAGCCTGCTGCATGGTACATGAGGGGGATTCACCACTACACCCAGCATGCTAGACAGAGTAAGTATACTGTATATGTAGTGTGTAATGTGTATGAATGTAAGTGTATAATGGATGAATGTAGTGTGTGTTACATGTCCTGTGTATAGCGTATGGACTGGATGGTTTGTATCTGTATAATGTGTTTTCGTGGGTGTGTGTGTGTGTGTGTGTATATATATATATATATATATATATATATATATATATATATATATATATATATATATATATATATATATATATAATGGTGTGTGTATAAGCACTGCTGACTCCAAGTGTTGAGGTGAATAGACTGTATATAGGAGCTGCAGCCATTCTCCGGCCTCATCAGTCCTATGTAATTGCTGCAGCTCCTATGTATAGTGTATGATGACATCACTAAGGCAATACGGTGTATTTTATTGGGAAAAAAATAAGGTGGTATTCAGTCTTTAGGTGGTGGTCACTGTATGGCGGTAATATTGGTCTGTATATAGTGTGTATATAGAGTTATGTGGCGGTCACTCTATGGCGGTAATATTGGTCTGTATATAGTGTGTATATAGAGTTATGTGGCGGTCACTCTATGGCGGTAATATTGGTCTGTATAAAGTGTCATTATACAGTGGTCACTCTTTGGCATTAATATTGGTCTGTATATAGCATATATACTGTATATAGTCATTACTGCCATAGATTGACTACCACATAATGACTCTATATACACACTATATACAGACCAATAGTACAACCATAGAGTGATCGCCACATAATGTTGGTCTGTATATAGTGTGTATATAGAGTCATTATACAGGGGTCAGTCTATGGCAGTAATTTTAGTCTGTATATAGAGTCATTATGCAGTGGTCACTCTATGGCGGTAATATTGGTCTGTATATAGAGTCATTATGCAGTGGTCACTCTATGGCGGTAATATTGGTCTGTATATAGAGTGTATATAGAGCCATTATACAGGGGTCAGCCTATTTCAATAATATTGGTCTGTTTATAGAATCATTATGCAGTGGTCAATCTATGGCGGTAATATTGGTCTGTATATAGTGTGTATATAGAGTTATTATGTGGTGGTCAGTCTATGGCGGTAATATTGGTCTGTATATAGCGTATATATAGAGTTATTACTGCCATAGATTGACTGCTACATAATGACTCTATATATACACTATATACAGACCAATATTACCACCATAGGGTGACAGCCACATAATATTGGTCTGTATACAGTGTATATAGAGTCATTTATTACAGTGGTCAGTCTATAGCGGTAATATTGGTCTGTATATAGTGTATATAGAGTCATTATGGGGCGGTCACTTTATGGTGGTAATATTGACCTATATATAGTATGTTTTCTTCAATAACGGTATGGAGGTAATATTTGGTCCTGATTATAGTGATTTTTTTAAATTAATTTTTTTAAAGCAATTCATATAAATAGTTCTTGTGTTTACACCACTAGCGGCAGTCCTGGCATGTAGGGGCAGTCCTGGCATTTAGCGGCTGTCCTGGCATGTAGCGGCAGTCCTGGCATGTAGCGGCAGTCCTGGCATGTAGCGGCAGTCCTGGCATGTAGCGGCAGTCCTGGCATGTAGCTGCAGTCCCGGAATGTAGCGGCAGTCCTGACATGTAGGGGCAGTCCCAGAATGTAGCGGCAGTCCTGACATGTAGGGGCAGTCCTGGCATGTAGGGGCAGTCCTGGCATTTAGCGGCAGTCCTGGCATTTAGCGGCAGTCCTGGCATGTAGCGGCAGTCCCAGAATGTAGCGGCGGTCCTGACATGTAGGGGCGGTCCCGACATGTAGGGGCAGTCCCGACATGTAGGGGCGGTCCCAACATGTAGGAGCAGTCCCAAAATGTAGCGGCGGTCCCGGCATGTAGCGGCAGTCCTGACATGTAGCGGCAGTCCCGGCATGTAACCTTCTGAACTGAGTAAGGGCCCTAATACATGGAGCGAAAATTGTCCGAATCAGGACGCTATCGCTCTGTGAGGACACTGGGGAACATGATCAGGTAGTATATATCACAGACATGGCCTGAGGACACCGGGGAACGTGATCAGGTAGTATATATCACAGACAAGGCCTGAGGACACCGGGGAACATGATCAGGTAGTATATATCACAGACATGGCCTGAGGACACCGGGGAACGTGATCAGGTAGTATATATCACAGACATGGCCTGAGGACACCGGGGAACGTGATCAGGTAGTATATATCACAGACATGGCCTGAGGACACCGGGGAACGTGATCAGGTAGTATATATCTTTATTGTTTACTATATACAGCAAGGATTGCACACATATCACTAATGATATACTGTATATATACACATAGGGGGAGATTTATCAAACATAGTGTAAAGTGAAACTGGCTCAGTTGCCCCTAGCAACCAATCAGATTCCACCTTTCATCACTCAGATTCTAAGTAGGTGGAATCTGATTGGTTGCTAGGGGCAACTGAGCCAATTCTTCTTTACATCAGTTTGATAAATCTCCTCCATAGCTTTTGCTGCATCATAAAAGAGCCATGTAGTAGGCTCTCTAAGCGAGCTCCATTCTACCAGATTGGCGCTCACTTCTGCAGAATATCAGGCCGTGTAATACGGCCTTAAAAGTGGCCGTATGCTTCCAATAACTGCTGGCTGAACATCCTTCAGCTGACAATTATCTCTCCCATCTGGTCCAGTCCTCCCCATACACAGAAATTTGGCACATCTGAGTTTTCCTGTGTTTTCTATAAGAGGGGAAAGCCATAGCCATACAGATCTGATGGCGGCTTATCTCTCTTAGAACAAAGAGGTTGGGCATTAATTTTCCATCAAGCTCGACCCCCTATGTCCACTGATATCATCTGTCAGAGGACTGTCCAGAGAGCCCCATACACCTTACACTGATGGCCGAACCCACCACGAGCAACAGGTACCACCAACAAAAGAGTAACATGTATGGGGACCTTAAATTGTTGCTAAAATATTTCAGCATTTGGGGCCCCACCTTTAACTTTGCCCAGGGCCACATTTAGTCTAAAACCGGCCCTGGCCGCGTGAGTCTGCGAGCGGGTGCGAGCTGTGAAATCTGCAAAGGGTTTTCCGTCGGGATTCCGTATTGTGCACGTACCCTTATGGAGGAGGAACAAAAACTGCATTTCCTGTTGGGGGAGGATGAGAACACAGCAGCACACTGCTTCAGTGCCTGACATAGCCTGATATGTAATGAGTTCCCATAACCACAGTTATTAAAGCGTATCTGCCAGAACGGCCGCTGCAATGGTGAAGTCAACTCTTAATTCGGAACTTAGATATCCATGGTTATGAACCATGTGTGATGAAAAAGCACCCGACTGCCATTCTGATCCAATCACATTTAGGGTTTCAAGACTTCTTGTGTTTTTTTTCCCCACCAACCAGTATTAAGAGTCTCTTCTATGAAGATTGTATGTGGTGACGATATATATATATATATATATAGTGGTGCCTTGGATTACGAGCATAATTTGTTCCAGGACTGTGTTTGTAATCCAAATCCACTCTTAAAGCAAAGCTAAATTTCATTAGATATCATTGAAATGCAGACAATTGGTTCCACACTCCAAAAATAATTATTTATTATTCTGAATAACATGTAAAACAAATGAAACAAACATTCAGAAACAGCAGAATATGTGATATTATAAGTTACTGTACAGTAATGGAGAGGATGGGAAACACAAGGGCGGACAGAGACTGCAGGGAGTATGAAGGAATGAGCAGGGCAGATGTGGGCACATACATGCAGCGCTCTCTGTACGGGGAGAGAGGGGTTACAGCTATGGAGAGATTACCCCCAAAGTCCTGTCCCCTGATGCAAGCCCCAGCCTGAAGTGGATCTGCTATGATTTGGAAGGTGAGGGAGGCTTCCTGGGCCAGAGTACAGTGCTGTAGACCCCGCTATGAAGACCATACCCCTACCCCACTCCCCCTCCCACCCAGTGCAGGCAGCTCTTAAACCAAATCAATGCTCTTAAACCAAGTCACAATTTTGAAAAACTGAGAGCTCTTAAACCAAAACGTTGTTAAACCAAGTTACTCTTAAACCAAGGTGCCACTGTATATATATATATATATATATATATATATATATATTTTTTTTTTTTTTTTATCTATGCAGCGGTTGTGGAAAGAGGAAATAACAGATATTCGCTAGACAACGGACATCTCAACTGCGGCTAACACATCACACCCGTCCAGTACAGAAGAGAAACTGCAAGTGTGAATGTATGAGAGCTGGAGATAACTATTTATATTTGTTTCTCATAAGTTTTCTTCATATAATAAAGTCAGCAAGAAAATTTCAATTTTTGCAGCTGTTGGTTTTGTCTTCTCTTTTCGCTCTACACTATTCTACTCTGCAAACTCTGAAAGGCCTTTTACTCGGGCAAAGGATTTTGCTCACCACCGGCCCCGGTATCATGTTAAATCTATATAATGAAAATCAAAGTCTGTCTGTCTGTCCCGTATAGACTTCCAAACGCCTGAACCGTTTGACCCAAAATTTGGCACACAGATACATTGGGTGCCCGGGAAGGTTAGAGCGAAGGTCCCGTCCTTGCCAGATGTACAGGAGGAGAGGGGGAGGGGAAAGAGCGGTGCCCCATAGAGATGAATGGGAAAATCTCCACACTGCAAACAAAGGTGATATAATTAGAAACGGAAGTTGGGAGCCTTAGCAACCAATAGGATTACTACTAGAGATGAGCGAACATGCTCATCTGAGCTTGGTACTCGATCGAGTATTAGGGTACTCGATGGTACTCGTTACTCGGACGAGCATCTCGTGATACTCGAGGAAATCTCATCATCCGTTTCCTGTCAGTTTGCGCACTTTTTCGCAGCCAATAAACATGCAGGAGACTCTTTGGTACATCCTGCGATGACGTGGGACCCATACATGTCGATAGCAGCGATTGGTTGGCCAGATCAGGTGACCCTGCCATATAAAACGCGCAGCCGGCAGTGCTCGCTTCAGACGCATGCTGTGAGAGATCAGGGACAGAGCTGCTGCTGGTCAGGGAGAGTGTCAGTGTAGGATTTAGCGTTCCAGTAGGCAGGGTATATACTAGCAATACAAACAAACAGACCTTTTCAGGGCTTAAAAGCTTTTATTAATACTATTACTACAGACTGCTGGCTGGGAGTTGCAGTGCTGCTACCACGATTTCACCAGCATACTGTGGTGATTGGCTGCTGGCAGAAAGGGGGCATTAGGTGTTGCATACACACCCCTAAGAAGTGCTCAGTGTACTCCTTTTTGATTTTGGGGCTGGTGGTCCTGGTGTACTGCACTGTATAGCTGGGAGTTGTAGTGCATCCTGCATAGAACTTACTTCACTACTCATTGTATTGGGGTGACAAAGTGTGTACAGTTGTTGCCCATACTAGATAGCACCGTCAAGCCCCCCCCCTAAACTAGTGTTTACTGCACTGTATAGCTGGGATTTGTAGTGCATTCTGCATAGGACTTTCTTCACTGCTCATTGTATTGGGGTGACAAAGTGTGTACAGTTGTTGCCCATACTAGATAGCACTGTCAAGCCCCCCCTAAACTAGTGTGAACTGCACTGTATAGCTGGGATATGTAGTGCATCCTGCATAGAACTTACTTCACTGCTCATTGTATTGGGGTAACAAAGTGTGTACAGTTGTTGCCCATACCAGATAGCACCATCAAGACCCCCCCCCCCTAAACTAGTGGGCACTACACTGTATTGCTTCTGTATCACTTCTAATGGTTCTCGGTGTTCTCACTGCCATGCTTTGACGTCACACTACGTCTGCGGAGGAGCGGGACTGGTTGCCGGGGGCCCGCCGATCGCGCCCCCGCCAACCAGCCAGCTGTTTTATTTTTTTGGTCTAGCCGTGGCCGGGGCCTCACCACCCCCGGTCGAGAGGCATCAAGTGTACTCTTGATGGTGAGTGGTGAATGAGAGCAGGCCTAGCCAGTTAGCTGTCAGCACCCGGGTTCATGTCCACTACATATCCCAGCCCCTGGACTCACTCCAATTTTTGGGTGGGCTCACATGCTTCCTCACTCACTTGTTATGGCTCTCTGTGCTGAATGACATGCAGTGTCTGGCCTAGTTTTGGGAGCCTCACTTGCTTCCTCACTCACTTGTAATGGTGAGACAATTGCCAGATCCTCAAGGATCAAAGTCAATTTCAAAATCAAAAAAGCGGTGGGGGGAGAGGTGGTGAATCACATTATGCAGGGAATGTTACCCCAACTGCTACATTTAAATTGAAAATCGAAAGGGTGGTGGGGGTAGGTGTGGGGAGTCACGTGATGCAGGGAATGTTACCCCAACTGCTACAGGAGCGGGACTGGTTGCCGGGGGCCCGCCGATCGTGCCCCCGCCAACCAGCCAGCTGTTTCATTTAATTTTTTCTTGTCTAGCCGTGGCCGGAGCCTTTCCACCGGCGGTCGAGAGGCATCAAGTGTATCCTTGATGGTGACTGACAGCTGGCCTAGCCGGATTGTACCGTACAGCCCCCCCAAAACTACACTGTATTGCTGGGATTTGTAGTCCATCCTGCATAGAACTTCACTGCTGGCCCATGTGTTCAACCTAGTGTTGCAGCTGTTTCTTAAGACCTACCCCAATTTGGCTGACTTGCTCACCAAGGTGCGGCACATCTGTGCGCATTTCTGCAAGTCAACCACGGATGCTGCCACCCTTAGGGCAGTGCAAAGGCGCTTGCAACTGCCGGCTCACAGACTGCTGTGCAACGTGCCCACGAGGTGGAATTCCACCTTCCAGATGGTAGCCAGGGTTTACCAGCAACGCAGAGCCATTGTGGAATGCCAGATGTCAACCTCGGTTTTGTCCATTTCAAACCAAATGATTTGTGGTCCATATGCCTACCTCTGCCATCCATGTTGACTACTGGTGTGCCTGCCCTTGCCTCCTTTTGGCTGGGCCTTAACTGGCATCCATGTCGACTACTGCTGGGCCTATAGTTTACTGGCGTCCCTAATTTTGCCTCATTATTTTGTCCATTTCGTACCAAATGATTTGTGGTCCATATGCCTACCTCTGGCATCCATGTAGACTACTGGTGTGCCTGCCCTTGCCTCGTTGTTGCTGGGCCTTAACTGGCACCCATGTAGACTACTGGTGTGCCTTCTCTTGCCTCGTTGTTGCTGGGCCTTAACTGGCACCCATGTAGACTACTGGTGTGCCTGCCCTTGCCTCGTTGTTGCTGGGCCTTAACTGGCATCCATGTAGACTACTGGTGTGCCTGCCCTTGCCTCGTTGTTGCTGGGCCTTAACTGGCATCCATGTAGACTACTGGTGTGCCTGCCCTTGCCTCGTTGTTGCTGGGCCTTAACTGGCATCCATGTAGACTACTGGTGTGCCTGCCCTTGCCTTGCTGATCTCTGTGTCTTCACTGCCATGCTCTGACGTCACACTATGTCTGCGGAGGAGCGGCACTGGTTGCCAGGGGCTTGCCGATCGCGCCCCCGCCAACCAGCCAGCTATTTTATTTTATTTTTTTTTACTCTTACTCTACTGTGTCAGGTCTAATTTTTGTGAGGTTCCACGCCTGTCTCATCTAAAGGCCGGTAATGGCCAATGGTCATGTGCAATTTTGCAGGGCTGTCTGGTCATCTATTGTATCTCCAAGATACGCGCCACTGTTCAACGGAACAGACAGTGATAATGGTGGATCCTAATTTAGCATCCTTGTGTTAACTATTTCAAACCATATGATCTGTGGATGTCAACTTGCGGGGGTTTTCTGACGTCCTTTCATTTTTTAGCTCGGGGCCTCTTAAGAAGACTGTATTATGTGTTATTCTTCGTCCCTACCTCCAAAGAGATGCCTATCACGCACAACTGCATGAGGGTGTGAGGCTAAATCTAGCCATAAGCTATTTTAGTTTTAGGCGCAGCAGCACTGCCGTGGGTAAGCGCCGACAGGCGGTGCTCAAACTGCTGAACAGCACCTTCTACCTTCCTTGGATGTTTTAGCCGTTTTGAAGGCAGGATTGACCAGGCCTTTCACCAGTACCGTCTACCTTCCTTGGATGATGTCTGCGGAGGAGCGGGACTGGTTGCCAGCTGTTTTATTTTAGTTTTTTTGGTCTAGCCATGGCCGCGGCCTCACCACCCCCGGTCGAGAGGCATCAAGTGTACCATTGATGGTGAGTGCTGACTGAAAACTGGCCTAGCCAGTTAGCTGTCACCACCCGGGTTCATGTCCACTACATATCCCAGCCCCTGGACTCACTCCAATTTTTGGGAGGCTCACTTGCTTCCTCACTGACTTCTAACGGTTATCTGTGTGTTCAAGGCCCTGCTGTGTCTGGCCTAATTTTTGGGAGGCTCACTTGCCTCCTCACTGACTTGTAATGGTTATCTGGGTTCTCAATGCCATGCTGCTTCTGCCCTAATTTTTGGGAGGCTCACGTGCTTCCTCACTCACTTTTAAGGATTCTCTGTGTGCTCAATGCCATGCTAGGTCTGGTATAATTTTTGGAAGGCTAACTGACTACCGCTTCTACCTTGTTCGCTCTGTTCTCACCGCCATGCTGTGTCAGGCTGAATTTTTGGGTGGTTCATGATATGCTACCTCTGTTTTAATGGTTCCCCGTGCTCTCAAATTCCAGGGCCTCTTAAGAAGACTGTATTGTTCTATGTGTCCTCACTGCCTGACGTCACACTACGTCTGCAGAGGAGCAGGACTGGTTGCCGGGGGCCTGCCGATCGCTCCCCCGCCAACCAGCCAGCTGTTTTATTTTATTTTTTTGTCTAGCCGTGGCCGGGGCCTCACCACCCCCGGTCGAGAGGCATCAAGTTTACTCTTGATGGTGAGTGGGGAGTGAGAGCAGGCCTAGCCAGTTAGCTGTCAGCACCCGGGTTCATGTCCTCTACATATCCCAGCCCCTGGACTCCAATTTTTGGGTGGGCTCACTTGATTCCTCACTCACTTGTAATGGCTCTCTGTGTGCTGAATATCATGCACTGTCTGACCTAGTTTTGGGGAGCCTCACTAGCTTCCTCACTCACTTGTAATGGCTCTCTGTGTGTTCAAGGCCCTGCAGTGTCTGGCCTAGTTTTGGGGAGCCTCACTAGGTGTGCCTGCCCTTGCCTCCTTTTTGCTGGCCCTTAACTGGCATCCATGTTGAATACTGCTGGGCCTTTACTGGCATCCATGTTGACTACTGCTGGACCTTTACTGGCATCCATACTGGAAGGCTGACTGACTACCGCTTCTACCTTGTTCACTCTGTCCTCACCACTATGCTGTGTCAGGCTGAATTTTTGGGTGGTTCATGATAAGCTACCTCTGTTTTAATGGTTCCCTGTGTTCTAAATGCCATGCTGTGTCAGGCTGAGTTTTTCGGTGGTCCCTATGCCTACCTCTGTTTTAATCAGGCTGTTGCACAGAATTAGTCATAATGGTGCCATTTGGCAGCCTCAGAGGCATGCATACATGCTGCCCCTGCTCTTTCCTGTCCATTTCCGTTGTGTTTCCATCAATTTCTGAGGTTGACAAGTTTTCACACGACCTTCCCTCTACCGAACTTGGGTCCCCTCAAAAAATGCTTGAGTCTCCCATTGACTTTAATGGGGTTCATTACTCGAAACGAACACTCGAGTATCGGGAAATACTCGGCTTGAGTAACGAGCACCCGAGCATTTTAGTACTCGCTCATCACTAGTCACTATCCTTACCTACCAACCCTTCTCCTATGTCACTATCCTTACCTACCAAACCTTCTCCTATGTCACTATCCTTACCTACTAAACCTTCTCCTATGTCACTATCCTTACCTACTAAACCTTCTCCTATGTCATTATCCTTACCTACCAACCCTTCTCCTATGTCACCCTCCTTACCTACCAAACCTTCTCCTAGGTCACTATCCTTACCTACCAATCCTTCTCCTATATCACTAACCTTACCTACTAAACCTTCTCCTATGTCACTATCCTTACCTACTAAACCTTCTCCTATGTCACTATCCTTACCTACCAATCCTTCTCCTATATCACTAACCTTACCTACTAAACCTTCTCCTATGTCACTATCCTTACCTACTAAACCTTCTCCTATGTCACTATTCTTACCCACCAAACCTTCTCCTATGTCACTATCCTTACCTACCTAACCTTCTCCTATGTCACTATCCTTACCTACCAAACCTTCTCCTATGTCACTATCCTTACCTACCAAACCTTCTCCTATGTCACTATGCTTACCTACCAAACCTTCTCCTATACCTACCAAACCTTCTCCTATGTCACTATCCTTACCTAACAATCCTTCTCCTATATCACTAACCTTACCTACTAAACCTTCTCCTATGTCACTAACCTTACCTACTAAACCTTCTACTATGTCACTATCCTTACCTACTAAACCTTCTCCTATGTCACTATCCTTACCTACCAAACTTCTCCTATGTCACTATCCTTACCTACCAAACCTTCTCCTATGTCACTATCCTTACCTACCAACCCTTCTCCTATGTCACTATCCTTACCTACCAAACCATCTCCTATCAAACCTTCTCCTATGTCACTATCCTTACCTACTAGACCTTCTCCTATGTCACTATCCTTACCTACCAAACCTTCTCCTATGTCACTTACCCAGCACAGACCCTTGTGGCCACCACTTGTAACCAGTCTCTGCTTGGAATATACACCATTAACAACAACCCTCTGATATCTATCCTTCACCAACAACAAACCCACTGAACTCTCTAGGTGAATAGGTTCAATCCTTAATAACTTCTCTATCGGCTCTTCATGTGAAACCATATGAAACCAAAGACTTTGCTAGACATTACTGACATTGGTTTTGATGCAAAGCCACACTTTGAAATTATAACATTATTTATACTACACAGTGAGTGCTATAAAATACAAATAAATAAATAAATAAAAAAAATAAGTAATAAACTGATTTTTTTTTTTATCAATGAATGATACCGGCAAAACCACTAAAACTACTGTACATATGTAACGCCTGGAGTAGTGGATCCACTGGACCGTCACCAGCGATGGCACTAACCTCACCAGGGAGCGGAGTCTAAGGGGCCGCTGGTTTTCACCAGAGCCCGCCGCAAGGCGGGATGGACTTGCTGCGGCAGGCGACCCCCAGGTCGCTACCCCTGGCTTGGTTGCTAGTGACGGCAGGCGAGGCGTGGCAGGAGCAGAAGGCAGGAGATGGTGCTGGCAGAGGTCTGTAGGCGTAATCGCAGGTGACAGGCTGAACACAGGAGCAATGAAGTAACAGGGGAGCAGGAACCAGGAACAAGGACTAGGGACCAGGTAGCGGATAGGAATCAGGAACAGGGACTGGGGACCAGGTAGCAGATAGGTAACAGGAACAAGGACTAGGGACCAGGTAGTGGATAGGTATCAGGAACAACAGGGGGCTGGGCCAAACGCTATGGGAAGCATGTAGAGGCTCCAACCCAAGGGACAGGGCATGCTGGGATTTATAGGGAGTGATTGGTGCAATTAACCAATTAAGGGCGGACTGGCCCTTTAAATCTGAGACAGCCGGCGCGCGCGCGCCCTAGGAGGCGGGGACGCGCGCGCCGGCCGGCCGGCACAGACGGAGACAGGAGCGGAGGAGAGGTGAGGCGCCCCCAGGGGCCGAACTAGCAGCAGCGCCGGGTCCCTGCACAAGGACCCCGGCGGCTGCATGGGGCAGGAGGAGGTCGCGGCGGCGGCCCGGAACACGGGACGCCGCCGCGGCCGTGACAACATAAATAAGAGTTTCAGAATTTACAGATGCAAAGCAACTATGTAACATATTGCTGTTGTTGTCTGAAGTTTGTGAGTACATTGTATAATAAATGATATGAGAAACAATCCGTCTTAGATACAAGCTCTACTGACAGAACAATCACGGCTCTTGGCATGAAAAAAAGAAAAAGAATAAATCAATAAAAGATCCAAATTGTATTTATCTCCTCTAAACGGAGAGAGAGAATCCACCTTAATATATAAGAAAAAGTTTAGGAAATATAGAAGAGGATTAAGGCTATGTTCACACTGCGTACATGTCCGGCCGCATATTTTCACGGCCGGACATATACGCGTTAAACTCCGGCCGGGGATTTACGCTACTTGCGGCCGGCTACGTACGGAGCGCGAACTTACGCCAGAAGTCTACTTATGCTTCTTGAGCGCCCTACGTAGCGATCTGACAGCGGTCTTTTACTTGGAAAGCTTTGCCTAGCCCCGGACACCCCACAGAACCTTTTGGATCGGCACAAAAAGCTGCAAAAAAGAAGAAATCACCACTCCGTACGAGACCGCATGTTACGCTACGGGCGTAAGTTACGGCATTTTCGTCCTCAAACAATGGTCTGGCTCATTTTATACCGTATATCGTATACTTTCCATTGTAAGCAAACTATGTAAGTCTCCGGACGCTTATTCACGGAACGCGCTACGTCCGGAGACGTACGTAGTGTGAAAATAGCCTAAAGATGTATGTTCCCTCCCCTATAGATGCTGTTACAGAAAGAGAAAGAAAAGAAGGAGCTGCCATATTCCACAATATATTCACAAAATATACAGATCCCCATATCCTTACCCCAAGCACATGTGGGGATGGAAATATATATGATATGATTTGGACAAATCCTCAAGCCAGATGACTCTGCTCTTTTTCTTACTATCCATAATCTTTCTATTATTTTTCATGGGCACATACTTGTAATCACAGATATCTCCCCAAAATAAGACATTTCTATGCATTTTATTTTAATCTCTGTAACTTGTTTGTATCTTGGTATATTCATCTTTAATGATTTTTTTCTTGCTGCAGGCATAATCATAGTATCAGCTTCCTTACTTAGAAATTAAATAAAAAAAAAAAGTGATTTAATTTAATTATAGCTATGTAATTACTAAAAAGAAAGAAAAATACAGTAGAAGACTGTGAGGGTATGTGTAGTATATATATATATATATATATATATATATATAAAATGAGATTAGTTAATCTTCAACTATCATTAGAAAAGGGGTGCACAGTATAGTATAGAAGGGGTAGACAGTATACAGGGGGTGCAAAGTATAGGGGTTTGCTAAATTAATTTTTTTTAAGCTGAAAAATGATAAGGAAACCTAAGCCAGCTGTAACTGGTGCACATGGGATGTATGTAGAAGCAGTGCGCCTCTACATAAAGTCGGGAGCATTCGCGCTGCTGGAATATTTTTAAGCCCAGTGCAAAAAACGCCGGACTCAATAAATGTCCCCTATAGTGTAAAGCTGCCCCTATGGAAATGTACAGAGCGGCTGCGTCCTGTCTACATCTCATCGGCTCTCACCTATAACTCATTGTAATAGAAAAAGGAATATTAATCACTGTTATATAAGAAATATATATATATATATATATATATATATATATATATATATATATATATATCTTTCTCAGTTTTAATAATAACATTATGTTCATTTCAGTGTGAATAATTACATAAATAATTTTATATATATATATATATATATATATATATATATATATATACCCTAGCATAAAATGATAAGATTATGACCATATTCCTAGGATCCCCTCATGTAGGATAATGGCGGTGACAATGAGAATACTTACAGATGATGATGAGGATGGTGGAGACCATTGTGAGCTGGGAGGTGACGGCTGACAGTCCCATACCTGGTGCTGACTATAATGTAAGGACCTGTACAAGTTACACACAGCTTTACATCTTGCCGAGGAAGGAAACTAAAAAAACTGAGCCAGTGACAAAGCCTTCATGTACAGGGCAGAATCCACATGTATAGGGCAGAATCCACATGTATAGGGCAGAATCCACATGTACAGGGCAGAATCCACATGTACAGGGCAGAATCCACATGTACAGGGCAGAACCCACATGTACAGGGCAGAATCCACATGTATAGGGCAGAATCCACATGTACAGGGCAGAATCCACATGTATAGGGCAGAATCCACATGTACAGGGCAGAATCCACATGTATAGGGCAGAATCCACATGTACAGGGCAGAATCCACAAATCATAAAAAGTTGCAAATCTTTCAGTTTAATTTTTTTTTCACTTGTGGTTTTGGTAAAATGCCCAAGACTGATTGACCAAGATGAGACTCCAAAACTTAGTGGAAACTTTTGGCCATCTTCAATCTGATCTGTGTCTCTTTAACTTTGTGATTGTGATTATGAACTTTTTGAAAATAAAATGAAAGCTGGGCTGTGATTGGTCGCTGTGGGGTTTCAGGCAGCGTAATACATCTGAGTTTATAGTGGGTAACTATGGTCAATACATTCAGCATTTATTTGGTGGGGAAAAAATTGCAAAAATATTGTAAAATGAGCATCTTGGCCAGGAGAGCACGAACCGTATAGAATAACGGCCGTAAATGATCGCAACCGTCCACATAATGAAGATGATCAGTATTTTTACCTGCTTTTTCACCTGTTCACACATTGTTTTATCCTCACACACAATTACAGCCTCAAAACTTACTTGGTCCCTAACAAATAGGTCTTATAATTGCCGAAGGTCACAGTTGGGCTTTTGTGGATTTTGAGGTCTGGTTTGTTAGTATTTTTTCAGGCATAACATTGTTGAGGATGATATTTTTTAAAGCCATTACAATATGACGCTGACCTTCTGAAATGCTTTTAGGGGGAGATTTATCAAATATGGTGTAAAGTGAAACTGGCTCAGTTGCCCCTAGCAACCAATCAGATTCCACTTTTCTGTGAGGAATGTAAAAGGGAATCTGATTGGTTGCTAGGGGCAACTGAGCCAGTTTTACTTTACACCATATTTGATAAATCTCCCCCCATGGTCTGAAGAGAAACTGGCTCAGTTGCCCCTAGCAACCAATCAGATTCCACTTTTCTGTGAGGAATGTAAAAGGGAATCTGATTGGTTGCTAGGGGCAACTGAGCCAGTTTTACTTTACACCATATTTGATAAATCTCCCCCCATGGTCTGAAGAGAAACTGGCTCAGTTGCCCCTAGCAACCAATCAGATTCCACCTTTCATTTTCCAAAGATTCTGTGAGGAATGAAAGGTGGAATCTGATTGGTTGCTAGGGGCAACTGAGACAGTTTCACTTTACACCATGTTTGATAAATCTCCCCCTTAGTGTTTACATTCCTAAATGCTTACACAAAGATTTATTCTTTAGCCAATAAAACTATGATATGGACCAGGGGCGTAACTAGAAATGGCTTTGTCCCATAGCAAATCGTTTGAACATTTCCTTTTTCTCTCCATCCAGCCTGGTCCATCATGAGGACTTCTCTTAGTCAAAATTTGTCCCTGTATGATCTGCCAGACAAACATTTTAGGCTCCTAACTCATGCACCATCATCCTCCACATCTATTTGCTCCATCTGTTCTCTCATATAGTAGTCAGACCTTTGGGTTCTCCATATAGTAGTTAGAGCCTTCTGTGCCCCCCATATAATAGTTAGACCCTTCTATGCCCCCATATAGTAGTTAGGCCCCTATTTGCCCCTATACAGTTGTCAGACAACCCCCCCATAGTGTCCGCCTTTTTAGTAGCCAGGCCTCCCTGTGCAGGTAGCCCCCCTAGTAGGTAGTATCCCCATGTAGGTAGTGTCCCTGATAGATAGGCATCACCCTGTAAGTTTCCCCACCCCACCCCAGTAGAAAGCCCACCAGTATGTAGATTAACCCATGTAAGCATCCCACTGTAGGTAATGACCCCCTGGTAGTTACTCTTGTCCATGTAGTCATCTCTCGTGGTAGTTCGCCTCCTTCTGTGGCCTTGTAGTTAGTCTCCTCCCTCCCTCTCAATATTAGTTTTGCAAAGGGGTAGAGGTCCCATAACATAATTAACACCTTTTAGAGATTACATTTAACCTCAACAGACTGTTTTTAAAATTTTTTGGAAATTTAAATAAAGTGAATTAATGTGACTAATTTAACCTGCTATGTCCGTACTGCACAGGAGATGCCGAGGAGGAAGCTATGTCTCTTACCTTCCTCCTTGGTGCCATGTTGTTTCAGTTAGTCATGTGGTCCATGGTCCGGTGTGACCATTAGGAGCACTGCCCTGCCCCCATATCGATGTTCCGCCCCCAGCCAGTCGTCCCCTTTCTAATAATCATCAATGGAGCCGGCTGGCCAGGGTTGGGCCACATTGTTGACATGGAGATGGGGCAGTGCTCCTAACGGTGCCCCAATGCCCCTAATGGTCACACCAGATCGGGGAGCACCAGAATGGCACTGAGGAGGAAGGTAAGAGACGTACCTGCATCCCCTGCGCCTCCTGCACAATTCATCTAACCTGCTGATAGTTCCCCTTTAAATCATTAAACAATGGGCCTATTTTGGTTTTTTATTTCAGAGCCATAACTTTTTAATTTTTTCATTGATTTAGCTGTATGAGGGCTTGTTTTTTGGGGGACAAGTTAGGGGCATGAAAATATATAAAGTTATACATAAAAAAAAAAGTAAAAACCCTACAAAAATTTTCAAAAATGTTTCATTTCCAGCACATAAATGAAAAGCTTTTTTTACTAGTTAACTATAATGACAAAAAGGGCTTCATGAATGGAAACTTTATTCTAAGCATAAGCTAAGTTCATCATTTGATGGCACAAATCCTGGTGCACATTCAGAATAAGGCTGCATTCCCATGTTCCATGATCCTATTACACTGCTATTATTACATAACCTATTACACCTATTATACCTCTATAATTACATAACCTATTATACCTATTATACCGCTATTATTACATAACCTATTATACTGCTATTATTACATAACCTATTACACCTATTATACCTATTATACCGCTATTATTACATAACCTATTATACTGCTATTATTACATAACCTATTATACTGCTATTATTACATAACCTATTATACTGCTATTATTACATAACCTATTACACCTATTATACCGCTATTATTACATAACCTATTATACCGCTATTATCACATAACCTATTACACCTATTATACAGCTATTATTACATAACCTATTACACCTATTACTGGTTTATTATTACTACAGAACCTATTAGACCTGTTATGGGTTTATTACTACAGAACCTATTAGACCTTATAAAATAGTTTGTATGCAATGATAAAAATGTTGGTGCAAATGAAAGAGAATATAATATCCTGTATAGATAATTATTTCACCTTAGGTACAAGTACCCCGGTCTAACACTCTTTATACTTTCTGGTCTCATGAGACTAGGGGCCAAAAAACTTAGGTTACCACATAGGTTTCTGTCACAGAAGTCCACTCTGTTTCTCAGCATCACTGACCAAAATGACTGTCTGTTTCCTGCTTGTATAGGTATAGGTGTGATAAATTCTACTTCAGAACTGAATACCATATCTAAATATAGTCCCTCTGCCTCCACATCAATACAGTACATTTACCAGTACTACTGACCTTCACAACATTGTTCCATTGGTTACGGTCACTATACCCAGTGATCAACATCCTCTGTGAGTACTGATATTAGTGTCATTCCTGTGTATCCATCTCACCAGTTGTCTGAATGTAATGTTAGTGTCTTCCTGAACGTGAAATTAGTGTCTACCTTCCCCATTTACACGTCAGTGTCAGTTTTCCTTAAAATGCTTCAGGAAACAATCAGGAAAGCATCAGGATTTTCTGACAGTAATCAGTTTTTATGTTCAGGAAACCATCAGTAGTGTCTTCAGGATTTCCTGAAGCGCATCAGGAAAGTAACAGGAAAGCATCAGGGCTTCCTGAGCTCCCATAGACTTCTATGGGGGCACCCGTTCAGGAAATCCTGATGAAAATAGGACAGGTTCTATAATTTAAAAAGAAGAAAAGTGTAGGTCCTCTAGTTAGAAATGCAAATAGGTAAAATTGGAAGTAGATAGATTTAATGTGTAGATTTAAAACAATGAAATAAATACAACCATGAGCTGTTATTCATACAATATATAATGTCATACAATAAAAAGATGCATCTAAAATGAAAAGGGTGATCAGATAAAATGGAAGAAGTAAAAATGAAAAAAAAAATAAAAAATATAAATGAAAAGTAAAATATTGATAATAAAAAAGAAAATGAAAAAAAAAATTAAAATAGGATAATACAGGATGTAAAATCTAATAGTGGAGGTGTAAAACAAAATGAAAAAGATAAAAAGAAAAAATTTGTATAAAATATGTAATCGGGATTCTGTGGATTAAATATATCCGATGTGCATATATTAACTATTAACTATATATATATGTTACACATAGGAAACCAAAGCAGACGACAAAGCTTTCCAAATAAAAAAAAAAAAAAAAAAAAAGGTAACATTTTGTCTTAGGCCTTATTCACACGTCCGTAGTTCTGTCTGCAATAGTAGACACCCAATTACAGATAGAACATAGGACCAATGTTTTTCAATGGTCCTGTTCACACATCTGTACGTGTGTTTATGGATCTGTGATCTGTACCGCAAAAAGAAAAGCACATGTTGTAATGTGGATGTGGATTTACATCACAGATGGCTATGTCAGTGATGTCCTCTGTGAAGCATGGAGCTGTACTGCTGCACGTTCGTAGTGCGGTCCTCGGTTGTGGGCTGCACTACAAACGTGTGAATGTGGCCTTAGGCTGGATAATACCGCCATCCCAGACCTGATACCACCATACTGTGATTGGATAACACCGCCATACCAGACCTGATACCACCATACTGTGACTGGATAACACCGCCATACCAGACTGAGAGCTGTATTAACCCCTTGCCTCCGCAGCCTGTTTTGGCCTTAATGACCAGGCTCATTTTTCAAAATCTGACCTGTCTCACTTTATGCGCTTATAGCTCAGTGATGCTTTAACGTATGCTAGCGATTCTGAGATTGTTTTTTCGTCACATATGACAATTTATATTAGTAGCAAAATTTGGTCACTACTTTGTGTATTTTTTGTGAAAAACATCAAAATATCATGAAAAATTTGAAAATTTTGCATTTTATGAACTTCTGAAATTCTCTGCTTCTAAAAAAGGAAGTCATAGCACATAAATTAGTTGCTAAATCACATTACCAATATGTCCTCTTTATTCTAGCATAATTTGGTAAACATATTTTACTTTTTAAGGGTGTTACGGGGCTTAGAAATTTATTAGCAAATGATCACATTTTGTGAAAATTTCCAAAACTGATTTTTTTTAGGGACCAGTTCTTTTTTTAAATGGATTTAGAAGGCTTGTATACTGAAAACCCCCATAAGTGACCCCATTTTGGAAACTAGACACCTTAAAGAATTAATCTAGGCGTATAATGAGCATTTTAACCCTACAGGGGCTGGAGGAAAGTATTCACAATTAGGCCATAACAAAAATCGAAAATTAAAATTTCCAATAATATATACGTTTAGATTAAAGTTTCTCATTTTCAAAAGGAACATGAGAAAAAAAGCATGCCAAAATTTGTAACGCAGGTTCTCCTGAATACAACGGTACCCCATATGTGGGTGTAAACCACTGTATGGGCACCCAGCCGGTCTCAGAAGGGAAGGAGCGCCAATTAGCTTTTTTAATGCAGATTTTGCTGAAGAAGTTTCTGAGCGGCAGGTGCGTTTGCAGAGCCCCTGTAGTGTCAGCAGAAGAGAAACCCCCCAAAAGTCACCCCATTTTGGAAAGTACACCCCTCAAAGAATTCATCTTGGGGTGTGGTGACCATTTTGACCCCATAGGTATTAGAGGAAAGTATTTAAAATTAGATAGTAAAAATAATAATGTGTTTGTTTAGTTTTAAATTTCTCAATTTCACAAGGAACATGAGAGAATCCGCACCCCAAAATTTGTAACACAGGTTCTCCTGAAAGTGCCTAAGGCAGCATGAACTCTAACTATAGGCCTTCCCATACCAGACCTGATATCACCATACTGTCACTGGATAACACCGCCATGACAGACCTAATACCACCATACTGTGACTGGATAACCTTGCTATACCTGACCAGAACAATAGCACCATACTGTGACTGTATAACACCACCATGCTGGACCTGATACCACCATACTGTGACAGGATAACACCACCATAATGTGACTGAATAACCTCGCCATACCAGATCTGACTAATAGTGCTATACTGTGACAAGATAAAACCACCATACCGGACCTGATACCACCATACTGTGACTGGATAACACCACCATACTGGACCTGATACCACCATACTGTGACTGGATAACACCACTATACCGGACCTTATACCACCATACTGTGACTGGATAACACCACCATACCAGACCTGATACCACCATACTGTGACTGGATAACACCGCCATACCAGACTTAATACTACCATACTGTGACTGGATAACACCACCACATCAGACCTGATACCACCATACTGTGACTATGACAACACCACCACATACAGCCTGTGCCCTTTTAAGTCTTGGGGGGAGGTGGGGGGCACAGACAACATTGAGAGTTGTAGTCCTAAATTGTCATCCCATGTCCTGTAGAACTAAACCCCCATATGCTGCTGGCAGTAGTTCTGTGTAAGCCGGCAGCCACCAGTACTGTAGTACTTACACAGGGAGCAGTCACACTATGTGAGGTAGCAGAGCGCCCTCTAGCTGCTGCAGGAGAAGTGACGTTTCCTCATCAGTCCCTCTACACTCCATAGCAAATTGTACCCCTTGTCTTAGACCACTAGATGGCGCCCTAGGCCATCGCCTACCTCTGCTCTGTTTGGTGTCTGATTGGCTGTTATTATCTTTCTTTTTACCCTGGTTTTAAATGGAAGATCCCGTCCTCAGGCTGATCACTAAGTAATCTGGGGTCATGAGAGAATCCTTGTAATAAGTCACTAATACTGCGGTTTCTGTCTTTGTCCTAGTGTGGGGGGCAGCTGGAAAACCAGAGACCAAATCTGAGGATAATGTAGAAATAACAATCTCATCTGATGATCATAGACCAGGGGGTATTGGGCAATGCTTCCAGCTGCCTTATACACTAGGTAATAACAATGGAAGGATTCCACAGCTCCTTAAAAGTGTCAAATCTTTATTTTCGGTACATCTAAAATCTCATGATTAAAATGGCGCCGATGCGTATATCCCTCAAGTGTTTGCTAATCTGCATTTTTTATTTTATTTTTGTTGCGCCCACATATTGTAGGTTACATGCCGTGCATTCTGCTAAATATACCGTGTGTGTTGCAGCACAACTAATAAAGCTTTTTTATTTTAAATGTGCCACCTGTAACGCATGAAGTGAAGGTAGTTTGTATGGTGGCAAAAATACACGAGACACCTAGATGCGGCACATTTATAGACACCCACTGTCCTGAGCCGGTTACCTTTAGTTCCATCTTCTGTACTTGGTTTCAAAGTGGAGGGCGACGATATATTTCCTAAAGTTACCCCTCTTCTAGCCACGCATCTGACTCCACTACAAAGGACCTGTTCACACTGCTTATCCTGAGGTAGAGTAGGTATGTATTTGTTTATTATATTTTTGATCTCATTGAATTTTGGGCTAAACGGTGTTGAAAAGGTGAGAAAGGAATTTGTATTTTCTTTACGTGATTTGCTGGTGCGGTCGTTGGGAGTTGTAGTTCGTCTTGTTTGTCTGTCCTTAAAGGGGAAGTGCGGCGTATAACATTTTATCACTAAATAACACACATTACAAAGTTATACAGCATTGTAATGTGTGTTATTTAAGTGAATGTCCCCCCCACCCCCCGAAGCTTAACCTGGAAGTGTGATACTTTAAACTCACGGAATCACTGTCAACCCCAGGCGCCATCTTGGGAGGAACACGTCACTTTTCAGGAGGCCGGCCTGCTCCAGCCCTCCCTCATGCCGCCCCCCCTCCAGCGTGTCATCAGCTGCTCAGCCGCCATTGGCTGAATATAACAGAAGACATCTGTTGTGTAACTTTGTAATGTGTGTTATTTAGTGAAAAACACATGTTATACACCGCACTACACCTTTAAGGTGATTAGGACGCGGTCAGTAAGTGAATGGGCCCGTTCACTTACCTGACGTCCAGAGGGTGAACTAGTAGCAGAGCATGCCAAGTCCACATGGACATCAGTAGTGCCAGGGTAATCTTTGGATACTATGCTTTATTGATTGAATTTATGGAATACTTTGGGGAGCCAGTGTCCTTGCTCCCCAAAGTATTCTTTACATCAGGGGCGTAGCTAATGTCTCCTGGGCCCTGGTGCGAGAGGCCAACTTGGGCCCCCCCCCCTCCTTTCACGACCAAGTGATGCTATTGTTGTGTGTGTGTGTGTGTGTATATATATATATATATATATATATATATATATATATATATATATATATATATATATATATATACACAGTGGTGCCTTGGATTATGAGCATAATTCGTTCCAGGACCGTGCTTGTAATCCAAATCCACTCTTAAACCAAAGCAAATTTTCCTATAAGAAATCATGTAAATGCAGACAATTGGTTCCACACCCCAAATATATTTATTATTCTGTACTGTACAGTAATGGAGAGGATGGGAAACACAAGGGCTGACAGAGACTGCAGGGAGCATGAAGGAATGAGCAGTACAGATGTGGGCACATACATGCAGCACTCTCTGTCCGGGGAGAGAGGGGTTACAGCTATGGAGAGATTACCCCCCCCCCCCCCCACAGTCCTGTCCCCTGATATAAGCCCCAGCCTGAAGGGGATCTGCTATGATTTGGAAGGTGTTTAGAGTACAGTGCTGTAGACCCCGCTATGCAGGCCATGCCCCTTCTCCACTCGTGCTCCCACCCAATACAGGAAGTTCTTAAACCAAAGCAATGCTCTTAAACCAAGTCACAATTTTGAAAAACTGTGAGCTCTTAAACCAAAACGCTCTTAAACGAAGTTACTCTTAAACCAAGGTACCACTGTATGTATATATATATATATATATATATATATATATATATATATATACACACACACACACACACACACCAAGACAGATATTACCTATTACCGCCATACTGTTACCGACCAAATCCTGTATACTGAGACCAATATTACCAGTAATACCAGTATATAGGGAGGAAACATTACCGCCACACCACAACCACTACCATCACCACCATATTGTTACTGACCAAATCCAGTTTACTAAATCACCTCATCCAGTCATATAGAGGTGGCCCCAGCTCTACACAGGCTCTATACACCATATACATTACTGTGCAGTTATATCAGGTGACTCACAGGGGGACGTCTTCTCTGATCGGAGTTCTTTCCTTTTCATCTTCTCCATCTGCACTGGGCCGTTATGAGAACTTCTCCGAGCCACGAATCCACAGAATCTGCCAGACAGATATATTAGGCTCCACACTCTGACACCATCTCCATCTCTCTACACATCTGTACTGTCCCCTTTACACACTCCTTTAGTGGGTAGCCCTGACTCTATGTGACCTCCTAATAATATATGCCCCCCTCTGTGTATTCCCTCTCCCCCTATGTTGCCCCCCCCAAATAGATGGCCCCCTCTACCCCCTCCCTTATAGATGGCCCCCTCTACCCCCTCCCTTATAGATGGCCCCTCTCTCCTCACCCTCCCTTATGGATGGTCCCCTCTCCCCCCACCCTCCCTTATAGATGGCCCCCTCTCCCCCCACCCTCCCTTATAGATGGCCCCCTCTCCCCCCACCCTCCCTCATAGATGGTCCCCTTCCCCCCCCCCTCCCTTATAGATGGTCCCCTTCCCCCCCCCTCCCTTATAGATGGTCCCCTTCCCCCTCCCCTCCCTTATAGATGGTCCCCTTCCCCCCCCCTCCCTTATAGATGGTCCCCTTCCCCCCCTCCCTTATAGATGGTCCCCTTCCCCCCCTCCCTTATAGATGGTCCCCTTTCCCCCCCTCCCTTATAGATGGTCCCCTTTCCCCCCCTCCCTTATAGATGGTCCCCTTTCCCCCCCTCCCTTATAGATGGTCCCCTTTCCCCCCCTCCCTTATAGATGGTCCCCTTTCCCCCCCTCCCTTATAGATGGTCCCCTTTCCCCCCCCTCCCTTATAGATGGTCCCCTTTCCCCCCCCCCTCCCTTATAGATGGCCCCCTTCCCCCCCCCCCCTCCCTTATAGATGGTCCCCTTCCCCCCCCCCTCCCTTATAGATGGTCCCCTTCCCCCCCCCTCCCTTATAGATGGTCCCCTTTCCCCCCTCCCTTATAGATGGCCCCCTTCCCCCCCCCCTCCCTTATAGATGGTCCCCTTCCCCCCCCTCCCTTATAGATGGTCCCCTTTCCCCCCGTCCCTTATAGATGGTCCCCTTTTCCCCCCTTTATAGATGGTCCCCTTCCTTCCTCCCTCCCTCATAGATGGCCCCCTTCTTCCCCCCACCCTCATAGATGCCCCCCTCCTTCCCCCCCACCCTCATAGATGCCCCCCTCCTTCCCCCCCCACCCTCATAGATGCCCCCCTCCTTTCCCCCCCACCCTCATAGATGCCCCCCTCTTTCCCCCCCACCCTCATAGATGCCCCCCTCCTTTCCCCCCCACCCTCATAGATGCCCCCCTCTTTCCCCCCACCCTCATAGATGCCCCCCTCCTTTCCCCCCACCCTCATAGATGCCCCCCTCCTTTCCCCCCCACCCTCATAGATGCCCCCCTCTTTCCCCCCACCCTCATAGATGCCCCCCTCCTTTCCCCCCACCCTCATAGATGCCCCCCTCCTTTCCCCCCACCCGTACAGGCTGATAAAAAAACAAAACTTAACTCACCTGACAACTCGCTCCCACGTTGATCCTCACTCCTTCGATCTGTCCCCGGCTGCTGCGCGGCTGCCGGGGGTGTCGCGTCTTATCCCCGGCAGCGCGCGCATCCCAGAACTCCCTGCGCGCCGGAAACCGGAAGTCAGGGCCCAAGGCGCGCAGGGAGTTCTGGGATGCGCGCGCTGCCGGGGGTAAGACGCGACACCCCCGGCAGCCGCGCAGCAGCCGTGGGAAAGACGGAGCCAGACTCTTGTGACCGCAAGCAAAACAATGCTTGCGGTCACAAGAGTGATTGATCGGGGGGCCCCGCGGGCCCCCCTTGTGGCGGGCCCGGTCGCGGCGGCGACCCCCGCGACCACGGTGGCTACGCCACTGCTTTAGATTTATTCAATCAATACATTTGGAGGGCACCCTGCTCGGTGCTGTGGGTCACATATACACTGTACTACTCCTCCCGTAGTATGAGCAGATGATGGGGGAGTAGTACCAGGGCTATCCCCATCACCAGCACATGCCGCTGATGCACTGCAGCTCACATGTCCTGCCGGGGACTGCAGAGCTCACCGCCGCCTGGGTCTTGCCGACTCGTTCCCTGATCAAAAAAGACAAAGTCCGCAGTAATCTGCACAAATTTATTGAAGCATCCAGGCAAAATACAATATAATAGTAAGGCCCCTATATATTATAGGCCCCTCTGTGCAGCCCCAATGTTAGTATAAACCAGTGTGCTACCCCCAGTAGTATAGACCCCCTGTGTGCTACCCCCAGTAGTATAGACAGCTGTGTGCTGCCCCCGGTAGTATAGACAGCTGTGTGCTGCCCTCAGTACTATAGACCACTAGGTGCTGCACCCAGTAATATATAGTCCCCCTGTGTGCTGCCCCCACTAGTATATAGACCCCCTGTGCCCTGCCCAAAGTAGTATATAGACCACTAGGTGCTGCCCCAGTAGTATATAGACCCCTTGTGTGCTGCCCCTAGTACTATAGACCACTAGGTGCTGCCCCAGTAGTATATAGCCCCTCTGTGCTCCCCCAGTTATATATACCCCCCTGTGCATCCCCCAGTAGTATATATATAACGCCCCTGTGCACCCCCAGTAGTATGTATATCCCCTGTGCTCCCCCCAGTAGTATATAGTCCCCCTGTGCACCCCCAAGTTCGATATATATATCCCCTGTGCGCTCCCAGTAGTATATAGCCCCCCTCTGTGCTCCCCCAGTTATATATACAACCCTGTGCACCCCCAGATATATAAACCCCCCTGTGCGCTCCCCAAATTATATATATACCCCCTGTGCGCCCCCCCAATAGTATATAGCCCCCTCTGCGCTCCCCCAGTTATATATACCCCCCCGTGCACCCCCCAGTTATATATACCCCCCTGTGCACCCCCCAGTAGTATATAGCCCCCCTCTGAGGTCCCCCAGTTATATATACAACCCTGTGCACCCCCAGATATATAAACCCCCCTGTGCACTCCCCCAGTTATATATATACCCCCTGTGCACCCCCCAGTTATATATACCCCCCTGTGCACCCCCCAGTTATATATACCCCCCTGTGCACCCCCCAATAGTATATAGCCCCCCTCTGCACTCCCCCAGTTATATATACCCCCTTGTGCACCCCCCAGTTATATATACCCCCCTGTGCACCCCCCCATTATATATACCCGCTGTGCGCTACCCCAGTTATATATATACCCCCCTATGCAACCCCCAGTAGTATATAGCCCCCCTGTGCGCTTCCTGAGTCATATATTAAGCCCTGTGCACCCCCAGTTATATATACCCCCTGTGCGCTCCCCCAGTTATATATATACCCCCTGTGTGCCCCCCCAGTTATATATAACCTCCTGTGCGCCCCATCCCCCCAGTAGTATATAGGGCCCCCCCTGTTGCACCTCTAGTAGTATAGACCCCCGCTGTGTGCTGCCCCCGTTATATATTCCCCCTTTGTGCTCCCCCTCCCATATAGCAAATGACAAAAAAAAGGTATACTCACCTGGGTCCGCGCGTCTCCTCTTCTGTTCACTTCACCTCATCCTTGTGGCCGCAGGCAGTGCTTTGCCTGCAGTCACAAGAGGCCGCTCTCCCCCCTCGCCGTGTCACTCATGCGCCGATACCACTGCGGGAGAGCAGTCTCTTTTGACCGCAGGTAAAGCACTGCCTGCGGCCACAAGGATGACTGACAGGGATAGGGCCAATGGCACCCAACCTGTCAGTGCCGCTGCTGCTGCCTGTACCTATGAGCGCTCATTACAGCAGGCGGGGGGGGGGGGCCTGCAAGTTGGCGACATGGATGGGTAACTTACCCATCTCGATGGCGCCCCCCCCCTGGCAGGCTGGTAGCCGGAACCCTGTGGGACTACACTGGTCGCACAGAGCAAAGGCCGGCCCTGCTCAGGATGGGCCCCTTTAACCAGTGGGCCCGGTGCACCATGTGCCCTCTGGTTAAAGCGGCCCTGCCGGAAGTGATGTCATGGGGAGGCCCAGGACGGGGTAGGAGCGGGCCATTGCCAGGGAACCACCGAAGCCAAGAATCGGAGCTCAGCCCCACGGCTGTCATCCAGGTACTGGCCTCAGCACAACAGTCGATCGCCAGAGTGAGATCAGAAGATGTGCAATAGAGGGTAAATAAGAAAAGATAGTTGCAGAGAGTATGACGGTCAAATACGGGAGATAGCCCCACACAGTGATAGGAAATCAAGGCAAAGAAGGACCAAAGAGATTTACTTGCTAATTCCTGCAGGGTGGAGACCCTATGCAGGAGCCAGGGAAATCCTTCAGTAGTGACCAAGGGACCATGGGGGAAAGCATATCGGGCCAGGCATAAACCAATGGTGGCAACTGGGGAGGGAAGCGGGGGTGGGGGGGGGGGTGGGGGGGTGTTGGAGGTCATTGCATGATCCAACCAGGCTGGACGAGGGGGCGCTAGAGGGTCAGAACATACAGCACAACCAGAGGCAGCTCGACCCTGGACCCAGTGAACAGCCGCACTCCAAATAAGTTGCGCCGGCTGTTGGTACGGATCGGGGACCCACAACCCCTGTGTCAATCTATTAGTGGCACACAGAGGAGTGTGTGGTGTGCCAAACGGCCGTGGCCTAGACTGTCTGTGCATAAGCCTGGCACAACCTCTCTGTCCCCCCTTCCCGCCCACTTCATCATTAGGAATGCTCCAGGCAGATTGTCTCCTATTCATCACCTGTGTCAGCACGGCACATGGGCTGGATCGTTAAGGCACCTGTGCAGTGTTCAGGAGAAAATGTTCTAGGGGCATTCCTAATGATGAAGAGGGTGGGGAGGAGGGACGGAGGGGTGGTGCAAAGTTAGGGCACAGAACACACGTACCGGATCCACAGCGGATTTCATGCTGCGAGTTTGCAGTAAAATCCGCTGTGGATCCTATAGTGTGAAGCTGAATGGGTCCCATACACGCAGCGGATCCGCTGCCTGTATGGGACCCGGCCCCTTTAACCCCCACCCCGCCCAGCATGTAATGTATGCTCGGGCCGGGGCTGCAGGCGGCCAACGGCGGTGGAGGAGGGGTTACAGGGGCGGGTCCCATACAGGCAGCGGATCCGGTACGTGTGAAGGTACCCTAAAAGTTTTTTTTAGGGCAATAACTGCATCACCTGCGAACAGACCCCAGGACAGATTTTGGATTAAAAGCAGCTATCTGACGGTACAAATGGTTTGGGGGGGGACAGATTGTGGGTACAGAGTCGCTTTAAGTGTCTAATCAAGTGTAAAGTATTCTGTCAAGGTAAAGCTGTATGTTCTGCTGCACACAAGTATCTTCAGAGTTAACAAGATTCTATTGATGATAAAGAGACTCTGTGATTCCTCATCCTGCACCAACACAGTATACACACAATCCTTGGGACATTTCCCCTTTCCGTGGGTGGCAGTGCCGATAGTCCGGGTGGGTCATTACTCCACTCCGGACCACCGTGACAACAGCCCAAGGGACCCCGCAACAGCCAGGCAGGTCCCTGAACACAGGGGATATCCCGTGTATCCGGCCCTTTAAAAGGTGTGCCATCATACCTGTGTGCCCAATCGGCACTGGCGTCACGACACAACACCCTATGGTCCAGCTACATCTCGGCCAACCACCATAGAGCTAGTGTCACCCTTCACCATCTAGTAAGTGACCGGCCGCATCGCCTCCATAATACCGCGGGGGTGCACCACAGGTGATCTCACCGGCTTGCCCGCCAACAAGCACCAGTCTAGGTGGGCGCACAGTGGTCTGCTAGGGCTCACTGTGCCCCCCAGTGAACATACACACAACCCTCAGTACAGATGCAATTAAGTAAGTTTATTGGTTAGAGTGACGAACAACAATTCCCAAAGGAATAATGAGAGCAATGGAGTGTGGGGTCCCAAGGTGTTGGGGGATTATCTGTGGGGTCAAGCACAGGTCCAGGTGGAGAAAGATGGAAGGAGGAAAGGCAGATCATGGAAGGCCGGTGGCCGGGTATCCATGGCAAAGATGGTCCCACTGATCCTCTTGTCCTGTAGGGCACAAGGAGAGAATAGCTATGGTAAGTATATGAACATTACAGGTTATTCAACACGGGGTCTGAGGTCCAGGGGCAGGATAGCAGGGGTAGTGGGTGAAGGAAGGGCACGGGGGGAGAGATGGGGAAGGTGGGCAGCTCGGGTGACATGAGGAAACGAGTCGGCAAGACGCGGGGACGGCGGTGAGCTCTGCAGTCCCTGGCAGAGCATGTGAACTGCAGTGCATCAGTGTCAGGGATGTGCTGGTGATGGGGATAGCCCTGGTACTACTCCCCCATCATCTGCTCATACTATAACATCAACAGTCATGGTTGTAGTTACCTCCTCTGTTGCCTGTTGCGGTTTCCTCGCTTAGTGTTTCCTCCCAGCTCTCCACGGCTGTGGTCGTTCCTTGGCTGTTCATTATACGACTGGGCCCGGGAGCGGGTGTGGGGAGGATCTCGGTAGGCTTGCTGAGCACGCCCACGTCCTCTTGCCAATCTCTTTTGTGAGCGTCCTCTGTATGACACAGGTGTGTGAGAATCTTCCTCGTCCCGCCTTTGTTACTTCCACAATTGCGTTCTCCTAGTCTGTAAGGACCTGATTGGTTGTTTCCACTATGGAGGTAAAATGAGATAACTCTCGGTAAGTTTGTAGTGTAATTTCCAATTCAGTTACAGCAGCGTCCAATGTAACAAGTTTGCTCTTACCTTTAGCTATAATGGTCGCCATGAGGGAGCAAGAGCCGGTGGATAAGGCAGCATTCCTCTCATTCGGATAGTCTTCGCCTTCCATGGGATTCAGAGGTTCTCTTACTTGTAGACCCCTCGGGATCATCTTTCGGTCCACATATTCTTTGAGTGGAGTAACAGGCCACCAAATTTTTTGTTGTTTTTTCTTTTTTTTCGTAATTCCATATAGTTCTCCCCCCCTCCCCGTCCCCACCTCACCTCATCCATCACCTTCATCCTCTCCTCCTCCACAACAGCCGCTCCTCCAGCATCTCATCAACCATCTCGACACTCTCCTCCACCACCCTGTCCTCCTCACCTCCTCCTCCACCACCTCATCCTCCTCCAGGGCCTCCTCCTCCATCACAACCTCCTCCTCCACAACTTCCTCCTCCTCCACGACAACCATCTCCTCCTGCAACTCCTCCACCTCCACCACCTCCTCCAGCTGTAGTCCTTCCTCCTCCACTATCTCCTCCAGCACCATCACTGCCTCCATCACCACCATCTCATCCACTACCATCACTATCACCTCCACCAGCACTACCGCTCCGTCCACTACCACACGCCTCACCGCCATCACCATCTGCACCAACACCTGACGCACCGCTCTCACCACCTGTCCTTCCACCACAAAGTCGTCCACAACAACCACCAAATCCTGCATCAGCACGATCACATCCTCCACCACTACCCCCGTCATCTCCTCCTCCACCAACACTACCTCCTCCGCCATCTCCTCCTCCTCCGACACTACCTCCTCCACCGACACTACCTCCTCGACCGCCAACACTACCTCCTCCACCGATACTACCTCCTCCGCCAACACTACCTCCTCCGCCAACACCAACTCTTCTGCTCGCTTTTCTCTCTCCTACAAATAAAGAAGAACAGTCAGGAGTTACTCAATGGGGAACCTGTCATATATAATATAGTATATACCTGTAGGGATCAGAATAGAGGGGTAATCCCATCATATATAATATAGTATATACCTGTAGGGATCAGAATAGAGGGGTAATCCCATCATATATAATATAGTATATACCTGTAGGGATGAGGATATTCTAGCAATAGTTTCCTCCTATATTATAGAAGAGAAGGAAGGACACAGCAGACTTACCTCCACCAACCACTAAACACCTCTGGAGATTCTAGAGCTCTGCAGCTGCTTATATACAGTGTGTGATGTCATCATGACCTATACAGGAGCCTTTTGTGATGTCATCATGTCTGGGGGAGGGGCCAACAATAGCCAGTGATGTCATCAACTGTGGGGGAGGGGCCAACAACCTCCACATGACAATGTGCAGCCAATCCAATGGAGAGACAAGTATTAGTGCAATGCGGAGACAGTGTCAGCACTAATAGTGAATATGACAGATAATAGATGTGCAATCTCCTATGTATGATAACACTGTATACTGCCCCTCTATATAATCCACACATACATCACATCACATGCATAGAAGCTGAGACATATAGATAGAAGCAATGTACTGTGGCAGTTATAGCTGCAGCCTGTATATTCTCCCTGCAGCCACTAGAGGCCGCTCTCTCCTCCCAGCTCCAGTATATTCTCCCTGCAGCCACTAGAGGCCGCTCTCTCCTCCCAGCTCCAGTATATTCTCCCTGCAGCCACTAGAGGCCGCTCTCTCCTCCCAGCTCCAGTATATTCTCCCTGCAGCCACTAGAGGCCGCTCTCTCCTCCCAGCTCCAGTATATTCTCCCTGCAGCCACTAGAGGCCGCTCTCTCCTCCCAGCTCCAGTATATTCTCCCTGCAGCCACTAGAGGCCGCTCTCTCCTCCCAGCTCCAGTATATTCTCCCTGCAGCCACTAGAGGCCGCTCTCTCCTCCCAGCTCCAGTATATTCTCCCTGCAGCCACTAGAGGCCGCTCTCTCCTCCCAGCTCCAGGGCCTGGCAGGGAGGACACTCCTGCAGCTAGAGAGCCTGAGGGGAGAGAGGAGGCTGCCGGGAGCCGGGACCTATGTGTAATGGGAGATGGTGCCTGCCTGCAGCTCTTATATACAGGTGTATGGAGCAGTATATAGAATATACCATATGTGGTGACCAGTGATCTGTATAGAGGTGACACTATGGGGGAGATTTATCAAACATGGAGTAAAGTGAAACTGGCTCAGTTACCCCTAGCAACCAATCAGATTTTACCTTTCATTTTCCAGAGTCTGTGAGGAATGTAAGGTGGAATCTAATTGGTTGCCGGGGGCGACTGAGACAGTCTCACTTTACACCATGTTTGATAAATCTCCCCCTATGTTCTTATATACAGGTGTATGATGCTGTATACACTGTATACAGGGGGAGAGGACTGGGGGGAGCGTGCATGTGCTTATAGTGGAAAGGGGTGGGGGAGCGTGCATGTGCTTATAGTGGAGGGGGTGGGGGAGCGTGCATGTGCTTATAGTGGAGAGGGGTGGGGGAGCGTGCATGTGCTTATAGTGGAGAGGGGTGGGGGGGCGTTCATGTGCTTATAGTGGAGAGGGGTGGGGGGGTTTGCATGTGCTTATAGTGGGGGGAGCGTGCATGTGCTTATAGTGGAGAGGGGGAGCGTGCATGTGCTTATAATAGACAGGGGTGGGGGAGCGTGCATGTGCTTATAGTGGAGAGGGGTGGGGGGAGCGTGCATGTGCTTATAGTGGAGAGGGGTGGGGGAGCGGGCATGTGCTTATAGTGGAGAGGGGTGGGGGAGCGTGCATGTGCTTATAGTGGAGAGGGGTGGGGGAGCGTACATGTGCTTATAGTGGGGAGGGGTGGGTGAGTGTGCATGTGCTTATAGTGGAGAGGGGTGGGGGGCGTGCATGTGCTTATAGTGGGGGAGCGTGCATGTGCTTATAGTGGAGAGGGGTGGGGGGGCGTGCATGTGCTTATAGTGGGGAAGGGGTGGGGGAGCGTGCATGTGCTTATAGTGGAGATGGGTGGGGGAGCGTGCATGTGCTTATAGTGGGGGGAGCATGCATGTGCTTATAGTGGAGATGGGTGGGGGAGCGTGCATGTGCTTATAGTGGAGATGGGTGGGGGAGCGTGCATGTGCTGATAGTGGATAGGGGTGGGGGGAGCGTGCATGTGCTCCCCATATAACATAACAGCCAGGATGACCCCCTATAATATTAGATTGGCAGAGGAGTCCGGCAGCCTCCTTAGTCGTCATGTTCCTGCATACACTGTACTATCATTGGCCACGGTGCGAGGAGCTGACTGACACAACCCTGCAGAGTATCGCACCCCTCCTACTAATAGCACAGTGGGGGGACACACTGTACAAGCTCCGCAGCCCCTTTAAGCAGGTGATGGAAAGGGGGCGCTCGTTCCTTATATGTTGGAGGTTTATATACAATCTATGTTGAGGCATTTGCGTTAATGGGGTCACCTCCACTGTTACAGCTGTGGGTTAGTCTCCCGTCTCTCCCGTTCTCCTCGCCAGGTGATTGATGGCGGACGTGGACAGATAATCGTCCCTGTGATGGATTTACCTGTGGCCGATTTCCAGGGCACAAATTCTCTGTGTGACATCCTCAGCTTCTACATCTCCCTGACACAATGTCCCCCGAGCTGTGACTGTCCAGCAGGGGGAGTAACCTCTCACCTCACACTGCTCCGACAGCCCAGACATAATAACACGATTACAGGGGAAGTCACCAAAACAGTTCTTGCAAATCAACTGGTTCCAGAAATTTGTAATTTTCTTTCTATTAAAACATCTTCCAGTACTTATCAGCTGCTGTATGTCCTACAGGAAGTGGTGTATTCTCTCCAGGCTGACACAGTGCTCTCTGCTGCCACCTCTGTCCATGTCAGGAACTTTCCGGGAAGAGGGCAGGAGAAGAGCAGGGAGAGGTGATGTGTAACAGGTTATTCAGTCATTAGCCGTCGGCCGTGCATCACTATTACACGTATTACGCGGTCAGCAGTCGATGATTTTGGTGTTGGACCATTTGACGCCATCAGCCGTGATTGTTGTCTCTATAACACAGAGCCATAATCTGCCGGATTCAGTCAGTTATGGCTTCCTGTAACAGGGTCCTACACCAAAATCATCGACTGCTGACCGCGTAATACGTGTGGGGACCGACCACCGTGAAGCCCCGCCTAAGAGACACTGTCCACCGACGTAATGAAGCCCCGCCTAGGTGACACTGTCCACCGACGTAATGAAGCCCCGCCTAGGTGACTGTCCACCGACGTAATGAAGCCCCGCCTAAGAGACACTGTCCACCGACGTAATGAAGCCCCGCCTAGGGGACACTGTCCACCGATGTAATGAAGCCCCACCTAGGTGACACTGTCCACCGACGTAATGAAGCCCCGCCTAGGTGACACTGTCCACCGACGTAATGAAGCCCCGCCTAGGTGACACTGTCCACCGACGTAATGAAGCCCCGCCTAAGAGACACTGTCCACCGACGTAATGAAGCCCCGCCTAGGGGACACTGTCCACCGATGTAATGAAGCCCCACCTAGGTGACACTGTCCACCGATGTAATGAAGCCCCGCCTAGGTGACACTGTCCACCGACGTAATGAAGCTCCGCCTAGGTGACACTGTCCACCGACGTAATGAAGCCCCGCCTAGGGGACACTGTCCACCGACGTAATGAAGCCCCGCCTAGGTGACACCGATGTATTGAAGCCCCGCCTAGGTGACACTGTCCACCTATGTAATGAAGTGAGAGTAATTCTTTAAATAACGTTTTTTTGTTGACATAAGCTGCAAATTCCATCCAACCATTAGCGGGTGGGATACAATCAGTAATATACAGTCAGGAAACGGATCTGACAGCACTTGGCTCCACAGATTCTCTTATTCTTACATATAGTAGAAGGAGGAACATTATCCGCTTACAGGCGGGAAAACTATCTGCACCAAACAGTAAATCACGTCCAGCGTCCGTCTGTCAATGAAGAAGAAGATAATAAAGTAAGCGTCCACTCTACCATTATAGAACCATAACAGAAGTACCCCGCCCGGAGAAAGCTTCCACAATCTGCACATTCTACAGAGCGACATCTGCGAGCCGTCACCTCATAGACGAGTACGATATAAGACATCATCTCACAATTTTGTAGAATAATGGTGGATAAAACGTAGGCGCCAAAACTCATTTTGAAAGCCAGGTTCAGATCTCCCAATTCAGAAGAAGACGCTGTCAGGCTCTTTGCAGATTAGTGATCTTCTTTATTGTTTAAATGTGACGCGTTTCGGGGGTCCAGCGCCCCCTTCATCAGACATCACACATTCATTTATCTCCATGCTTTTATGTACAGCTTAATGGAATGACCCGGAACAGAATCACTGACCCTGGAGGTCACATGTCATCACCCTCCATTCATCTCTTAGTTAAAAACATTGTTCCCATTTAAAAACCGTAATACATACTGCTGTCTGACAAATAATATGATCTAGTAAAAACAATATCAATATAAGACATATGTAAGATAATCTAAAAGGAGTCATTTGTTCAAGTTTCATTCTACGACTGTAAAAACTCATTAAAAGACCCTTATTATGACTCTAACATGATCTGCACCTCCAGCTAAAACCACGTGGTTACTGTGGCTCAATGGCAAAGCACTCACCTATGATGAATCCATCCAAGCCCTTCTAGGTTCAAACCTTCTGTGTACACCTGGTTTCTGATATCACTGCTGTATACTCTTCTATAGTCTGCAGGGTGTAATACTTTGCAGCATCTATGTAACCAGATATTTGATATCACTGCTGTATACTCTTCTATAGGCTGCAGGTGTAATACTCTGCAGCATCTGTGTACACCTGGTATTGGATCACTGCTGTATTCTCTTCTATAGTCTGCAGGTGTAATACTCTGCAGCATCTGTGTACACCTCGGCTGACACTAATATCTTTGGGCTACAATTAAAAACCAATGCCAGGATCGTGTTATATAATTTGATCAAACCATATTGCCTCATGTGGTTCAGGGAAGAAAAAGAGTGCTGCACCTCACACCTATGGCTGATACTAGTACCTCTCGGCTGCATAAAAAACATCAGAATTCTGTATGTGAATTGATCAAGCCACACTGCCCCATGTACCTCGCGCAGTGTAGGGACCCATGTGTATCAGATACCTGCGCGAGGTACATGGGGCAGTGTGGCTTCACAATTCACATACAGAATTCTGTTGTTTTTTATGCAGCCGAGAGGTACTAGTATCAGCCATAGGTGTGAGGTGCAGCGCTCTTTTTCTTCCCTGAACCACATGAGGCAATATGGTTTGATCAAATTATATAACAAGATCCTGGCATTGGTTTTTAATTGTAGCCCAAAGGTATTAGTGTCAGCCATACGTGTGAGGTGCAGCAGTTCTCCTCTCTCTCCATGTCGTATAAAGCTTGGAAGTCTGCTGCAAAGTCACTAGGTCCTAAGGAGAAGTCTGATGGCTAGCTTTGCCTGTGTTCCTGGATTTGTGTCACTCTGTGCCCTCAACCAGTAGATCTTCATAGCCATGGATACAGGTATTTCAAGTATATTGCCTAAATCTTCTCTGTCCCATTGGTAAGATGACCTCATGTATGAGTCTTACTTCATGTATGAGTCTAGGAGACCCGGATACTTGATTACAAGACAAAGGCGGCTCTGGGTGATAGGGCTGTGGACTAATGTGAGTGTACAGCAAGTAGGATGTTCTGGAGATGTAGATATGCGGACTGTAGACTATGGGTTATATTTTGGGACACTTTTCTTATAACTCCACATTCTATCTGTGAAGAGTCCCTTTAATGTCCAAAGACCAAAGCTTGACTATTGTTATTGCTTCATTATGATCTGTCAGGCTGTGTCATCACACATTCATTAGAAATACTCAGGGCCCAGGTTTATTAAGCTTTTAATATAAAACACAGAGGAGAAAGTTAGACAAAGTATAGTAACAGTATACAAGTCCCTATGTCTGCCCCCTCTCCTCTTCTTTCCCCAATCTTGTGACAGCGTCAGGGGAGAGAGGGGAGGGGGCAGAGCTCATGAGCATGCGCCCCGCGTGCCCAGCCACAGAATTCTGTCAGGAGCCCTATAGATGCTGCGGTCCGCAGTATCTATAGGGTTAACTCAGCTGAAAGTTGCAGCAGGTCTCCAGCGATCACTGATAGCCGGGACCTGCCGCGAATGACACAGGCGCAGCTGCAGCATCAGGCATAGGCTGCAGCGACGTTAATTTACAGTGCAGCGGCGGGAAAGGGTTAAAGAACAAAATTACCCTAATATTTTGAAGGATTAATTTTTTTAAAGTCGCCACAGGATGTTGCTGGACCATTCTGTAGGAACCCCAAACCCTCACCTAGATTTCTCTGCCCTTGGATGCATGTGATGGACTTCTGTCACTATAAGCGTTTAAGACAATTTCCATAATTTTTTTCCCTTTTATTACACATGGTATTGCAGCGGCTTTCTTACATAGATGGCTTTGGGCTGACACACAATAACATAAAGCTGATTACACATACAGAACTATAGCAGTTTCTAAAAATAATTGTCATGAAGAGGTCCCCCATACTAATACAGTATGCTGTATAATACTCTATCAGTGACACTGCTCTGTGCTGGTCCACCATGTATTACTGGTATAAGCTATGGGGGTCTTCTCTTATACTCAGCAAAGTCCTTTGATCTCCCGGTCTGTAGATCCTCAGGATTCTCTATCCTTAATTCTGACTGCTGAATAGACAACCTGTGGAGTAAGGAGGAAACAGACTGAAAGCAATGTAATATCTATCACTTCGAGCTCAATCTGTTTATGACCAAATGGTACAGTATGTGTAAGTCTAATCTACCAGACTCCTGTCAAACATATACTTTATCCATGAGACTTGTACCTGGACCCATAGGCCCAGATTTATCAAAGGGTGTAAAATATACATGGGTGTAAACTGCCCATAGCAACCAATCACAGCTCAGCTTTATTGTACCTGAGCTGTAAGCTGAGCTGTGATTGGTTGTTATCGGCAGTTTATACCAGTGTATATTTTACACCCTTTGATGAATCTCCCCCATAGTACCTACTCTCTCCCACTGTGTCTCTATTGGTTGTAAAGAGCCGTGTTTACATATTTAGAGGGGTCTCACTTCTGCCCATAAACACCACCAATAGCTGTACCCAAGAAGGCATGATGGAATTCCATCTCTTTATTTCTTTTTCCATATTATAACATTAAAAACATACCATTCACCGGTAACTTTTGTACAAAATTCTTACATACATTAGCCCCTTATACAGTAATATTGCATTTACTGCTCTTCCTAACTTTCAAGTTTGTAGTGTCACCTAACAAACCCATAGCTGGGTCCATTTCAAATAAAATTTCTACCTTTGTTGCTATTGTCTCATGAACTAATCTCCAACACTCCTTCAAAGATTCGCATGTCCACAACATGTGCATAAAATCCGCCTCGTCCCTACCACATCTCGGGCAATTACTATTCCTCCGTTTCCCTATCCTATATAAGAAATTAAGGGTGTAATATAGTTGGTGGATTATGTTAAATTGTATTACTCTATGGTTACCAACTCGGGATACTTCCTTAACACTTGCCAATATCTTCTTCCATTTCATATCTTCTAATTCCCCCGCCACTGCCTCCCATTTTTCCTTACTCTTATTCCCCACATTCTGTTCTGACATAAGATAGGAGTACAGTCAAACCACCATTTTTCTTCAATATTAAATTCAGCCCTTAACGTGTCCTAACTTTTTATATTGCTCCCAGCCATTGAGTCTTTAACCTCTTTTACCCCTGCTTCATCTAATGCCTTTGCAAGAAGGCATGATGGAATTGATAGCGAATATGAAGGAGAGAGAGAGTGCAGTTTGAAATCTAAAAGTCAAGATGGTGGATAATTAGAAGTCACATGACCCTGCTATATCAATAAAATGTATAGAGGTAGCAGAGCTGTGATGAAACAGATGACACTGCAGGAATAGTAAGAAGGAGTGTACATTATAGAGTTGATATAGCCACCCTCATACTACCTAAAGGATATAGAAATATATCATCCATACAATTCACTGAGAGAAGAGTATGGCCCCAGTTAGAAGACTATATAAATTATACTTCTTATACTTGAAGTCATACTTACAGTTTCAGTGGCTTCCTGCGATGTAGCTGAAAAATATAAAGGCAGCATGTGACACATTATAAAGCGCACACACACACATACACATATATATATATATATATATATATATATATATATATATATACTGAATTATAAGTCAGTGATCGGTAAATGAAAAAAAAAAAACTACATAAAACCCCTGCTAAGACTACTCCACTCAACTCAACAGCTAAAATGTAGAGACACATCAAGATCTATTGAAGAGCCACATATGTAACCCCAACTCTGTGAAGATGACATCACAGATGAGACATAGTGGACTTAAAGGGAAACTAACTGCAGGTAAGAAGACTGTAATCTGATGTTCTGTTCCCATAGGGCTGAATGCTGCCTGTATACTTACCTGAGCTGATGGCGTTCCTGCAGCGTGACATTCCTAGTTCAGATACTGTACAGGTCCCCTTGGCACTCACATGCTGAGTCTATATATGTGTCTCTACAAGAGTGTTCTCATGGAGATGTATATAACATAGTGGGGCTAATTTACTAACATGTTCCTGACAGCAAATTGTCAGGTTTTTGTCCATTTTTAGTGTTCCTGTATATTTTCAGGCCAGGTTTTAGTTCTTTCCTGTGAAAAACCTTCCAGATTTACTAAGGGCGTGCGCCACATTATTAAATTTGATAAGAAAAACAGACACAAATCGTCCAGCATAACGGCTTAAAATCGACGCATTGTTAGTAAATGAGGCCTAGTGACTTCCAGCTCTTCCAAATCACTATAGAGTGTGGACACTCAGAGATCACGTAGGTGGCAGCAGTAGCTGACCATAGCTGACCAGCATCAGAACTGGGAAATAACGCCCCCTAGTGGGAATGAGATCAGCCCAAGTAAGTATATGCTCAAGCTTACTGCCAACATAAGAAAAAGTGGACTCCTCTTTAAACCATTTAAACTATGTAGATAAGAAACTGATGACATCACTAAGCAGATTTGTGGCCACAGTGTAATAATCACTAGACCCTGAATTGCCGCATGTTGCCTTCTACAAAATTTTTTCAAAATGTCCTATGGACAATAAGGGGTAAAATAGTAGAAACATTCTAAAAGGGTTAAATATATAAAAATACATTTGTAGAAAGTGCTGTGTAGAAATAAACACCGACCTGTAGAGAGGGCGAGAGTGGTGTAACAGATGTCATCTCCTCCAGTCAGATCTATAGAAATATATAGAGATAATAAAATCAAGGTCCAGTGGTTGTAAACCTAAAATAGTTGCATTTGGTCCCAATGCTGTGAGCCTGTATATTGTCCTGTGTCCTCGATGTCAGAACTGCTGAAGGCAGCTATATAACAGCTATACTTACTGTATCCAGGTCCAGTCTCCTGAAGGCAGCTATATAACAGCTATACTTACTGTATCCAGGTCCAGTCTCCTGAAGGCAGCTATATAACAAGTATACTTACTGTATTCAGGTCCAGTCTCCTGAAGGCTGCTATATAACAGCTATACTTACTGTATCCAGGTCCAGTCTCCTGAAGGCTGCTATATAACAAGTATACTTACTGTATCCAGGTCCAGTCTCCTGAAGGCTGCTATATAACAGCTATACTTACTGTATCCAGGTCCAGTCTCCTGAAGGCTGCTATATAACAGCTATACTTACTGTATCCAGGTCCAGTCTCCTGAAGGCTGCTATATAACAGCTATACTTACTGTATCCAGGTCCAGTCTCCTGAAGGCAGCTATATAACAGCTACAGTATACTTACTGTATCCAGGTCCAGTCTCCTGAAGGCTGCTATATAACAGCTATACTTACTGTATCCAGGTCCAGTCTCCTGAAGGCTGCTATATAACAGCTATACTTACTGTATCCAGGTCCAGTCTCCTGAAGGCAGCTATATAACAGCTATACTTACTGTATCCAGGTCCAGTCTCCTGAAGGCTGCTATATAACAGCTATACTTACTGTATCTAGGTCCAGTCTCCTGAAGGCTGCTATATATACAGCTATACTTACTGTATCCAGGTCCAGTCTCCTGAAGGCTGCTATATAACAGCTATACTTACTGTATCCAGGTCCAGTCTCCTGAAGGCAGCTATATAACAGCTATACTTATTGTAACCAGGTCCAGTCTCCTGAAGGCTGCTATATAACAGCTATACTTACTGTATCCAGGTCCAGTCTCCTGAAGGCAGCTATATAACAGCTATACTTATTGTAACCAGGTCCAGTCTCCTGAAGGCTGCTATATAACAGCTATACTGACTTATATCCAACTGAGCTATAAATACAGGTGAACAGACACATGCCTGCCACTAGAGGGAGCCCAATCCTCCAGGAGGCCAGGTCAGAGCAGGAGAGTGTTTAGATGACCACAGGACAGAGTGAACTGCAGCAGGTAGGAGATAATGGACATAGACGCGTGCTGTTATATACTGGTTTAAAAAATAAAAAGGGAGAGACTAAATACATGAAGTCCCGGCCAGTATGGAGTGCCACGACTCAATGCGTCCATCAATCACATGACTGCCTTCTCTCTGAGTGTGCAGATGACCTGGGAAACACGGGACTTTACTATTTAAAAAAAAGTCTAAACTCAGAAAGTATTTTTTTTTTTCATGTTAACTAAAAAAAATAATGTAAATTGCAAACTTGCTTTATATCTACTGTTGATTTAGATTTTAAAAGTTATAAGGTCGGGAACACTTTAAGCCCTTTTATGAATCCTTTTTCCTAACCCCATTTAGTTTTATAATATAAAAGGAGATAATAACAAAAAACCTGGTCACCTGGCTGAGGATCTCTGGTTTGGTTTCTTTTAGGGAATAACCTGGTTATCTGATGCCGGAGTCTGAAGATCAGAATAGCTGACACTATGAGGATGATCAGCAGAGCCAGAGAGACTGGCAGGTATAAGTATGAGATGTGTCTGTCCTTCCCTATAAGAGCAACACAGCATGTCATTACCAGAGAAATACCATCATACATGTAACACAAGGGTGTAGTATACAGTATATATTGCAGGACTTATATTACTATGTAAGAGGCCTTAGACTGCAGCAAATATAACACAACACCCCTTAATTCGGTGTGTTACCCCCACTAACATCAATGACAGCCTGAAGTCTTTTGTGGTAGTTGTGGATGAGGCTCTTTATTTTCTCAGAAGGTAAAGCTGCCCATTCTACTTGGCAAACAGCCTCCAGTTCTTGTATACTCCTGGGCTGTCTTGAATGAACTGTGCGCTGAGATTTCCCTAGGGTGGATCAATGATATTAAGGTCAGGAGACTGAGATGGCCACTCCAGAACCTTCACTTTGTTCTGCTGTAGCCAGTGACAGGTTGACTTGGCCTTGTGTTTGGATCGTTGTCATGCTGAAATGTTAAAGAACGTCCCATGCGCAGCTTTGCCTCCAGTATTTGATGGTAACCGGCTGCATTCATCTTTCCTTCAACGTTGACTACGTTTCCTGTGCCTTTGTAGCTCACACATCCCCAAAACATCAGTGATCCACCTCCGTGCTTTACAGTAGGAATGGTGTTCCTTCCATCATAGGCCGTGCTGACACCTCTCCAAATATAACGTTTATGGTTGTTGCCAAAAAGTTTGATTTTGGTCTCATCACTCCAAATGACCTTGTTCTAGAAGTGTTGAGGCTTGTCTCTGTGCTGTTTGGTGTATTGTAGGCGAGATACTTTGTGGCATTTGCGCAGAAATGGCTTTCTTCTGGCGACTCGACAATGGAGCCAATTTTGCTCCTTATTATACATCTTGAAGCAGCCGCACCGCTAGTTTTCAGAGGGTCCTGGATTTCAGCTGATATTTGTGAGTTTTTCTTTGCATCCCAAACAATTTTCCTGGCAGTTGTGGTTGAAGTTTTTGTTGGTTTACCTGACTGTGGTTTGGTTTTTACAGAGCCCCTGATTTTCCATTTGTTATTTACAGTTTGAAGAACAAAGTAAAGGTTCTAGAGTGAACATCTCAGTCTCCTGACCTCAATATCATTGAGCCACTCTTGGGAAATCTCAAGTGCACAGCTCATGCAGGACAGCCTAGGAGTATACAGGAACTGGAGGCTTTTTGCTAAGAAGAATGGGCAGTTTTACCATATGAGAAAATAAAGAGCCTTATCCACAACTATCACAAAAGCCATTAGGCTGTCATTAAAGGAAAAGTCAGGCAAAAAATTTTATTCAAGTATTGTTTCCCCCCCCCCCCCCCCCCAGTCAAAAGTTGTACAAATCACCAATATACACTTATTACGGGAAATGCTTATAAAGAGCTTTTTTTCCTGCACTTACTACTGCATCAAGGCTTCACTTCCTGGATAACATGGTGATGTCACTTCCTGGATAACATGGTGATGTCACTTCCTGGATAACATGGTGATGTCCCTTCCTGGATAACATGGTGATGTCACTTCCTGGATAACATGGTGATGTCCCTTCCTGGATAACATGGTGATGTCACTTCTGTCACGGCCGCGGCGGCGTCCCGCGTTCCGGGCCGCCGCCGCGACCGCTTCCTGCCCCATGCAGCAGCCGGTGTCCATAGTCGGGGACCCGGCGCTGCTATCACCTCGGCCCCGGGGGGCGCCTCACCTCTCCACGCTCCTGTCTCCCGCTGTGCCGGCCGGCGCGCGCGTCCCCGCCTCCTAGGGCGCGCGCGCGCCGGCTGTCTCAGATTTAAAGGGGCAGTGCGCTCCTAATTGGTAGTTGCACCTAATCACTCCCCTATAAATCCCAGCATGCCCTGTCCCCTGTGTTGGAGCCTCTACATGCTTCCCATAGCGTTTGGCCCAGCTCCCTGTTGTTCCTGTGTCCTGTCCGTTACCTGGTCCCAAGTCCCTGTTCCTGAGTCCGGTCCGTTACCTGGTCCCAAGTCCCTGTTCCTGAGTCCTGTCCGTTACCTGGTCCCCAAGTCCCTGTTCCTGGTTCCTGTTTCCCTGTCACTCCACCTGTTCCCGTGTCCAGCCAGTCACGTGCTCTCTCATCTGCAGACCATTGCCTGTGCCATCTCCTGCCACGCCTCGCCTGCCGACACCAGCAACCAAGCCAGGGGTAGCGACCTGGGGGTCGCCTGCCGCAGCAAGTCCATCCCGCCTTGCGGCGGGCTCTGGTGAAAACCAGCGGCCCCTTAGACTCCGCTCCCTGGTGAGGTTTGTGCCATCGCTGGTGCCGGTCCAGTGGATCCACTACTCCAGGCGTTACAGTAGGCTCCAACCATGGATCCCGGCGAGGTGCCTGATCTCCGTGATGTCGCCAGAGTGGTCACTCAGCAGGCGCAACAAATCCAGAAGCAGTCACAGCAGATCCAGCAACTCACTGCCGCCTTACAGCAGCAGACTACTGCCCAGCGCACACCACCTCCTGACGCTTCTTCTTCACTCCGACTGGCCCTCCCAAGCAAGTACTCTGGGGACTCTAAGTTGTGCAGAGGATTCTTGACTCAGTGCACCATGCACATTGAACTTTTGAGTAGTCAGTTTTCCACCGAGCGCTCTAAAGTGGCTTTCATCATCAGCCTATTAGAAGGTAGAGCCCTGGCCTGGGCCACGCCACTGTGGGACCGTGATGATCCAGTTGCTGCCAATCTCCGGGCCTTCCTATTCGAGTTTCGCTCCGTCTTTGAGGAACCTGCCCGTGCTTCTTCAGCCGAGACTGCTCTCCTCAACCTCTCTCAAGGCAGCTCCTCTGTTGGTGACTACGCCATCCAGTTCCGCACCCTGGCAGCCGAATTGGACTGGAACGAGGCCGCCCTATTGGCCACCTTCAAGAAGGGCCTGTCTAGTCGTGTGAGAGACGTGCTCGCTGCCCGAGACCTGCCTACCTCCCTGAACGAACTCATTCTACTGGCCACCCGAGTTGATACTCGTTTTTCGGAGAGGGAGGAGGAGGTTCGGCATGAACATTTACTAACCCGTTCCCGTCGCCATCCCCAGCTGGCGCCGGTTTTCCAGAATCCTGACCTTTCGATGTCCCAACCCTCTCCTGAGATTCCTATGCAGGTGGAACGGGCTCACCTGACGCCTGATGAAAGAATCCGGCGCCTGGAGCAGAATCTCTGTCTCTATTGCGGTGGTTCCGATCACTTCCGGCTGGGATGTCCCCTACGTCCCCAAACATCCGGAAAATGCTCGCACCTAGGTCCGGTGGGACAGGTGTCCCTAGGTGTGAATGCCACCATTCCAAGTCTGTCTATGCCAGTTTCCATCCGGACTCTCTCAGGACGAAATCATCAGACTACTGCCTTCCTCGATTCTGGGTCAGCAGGCAGTTTTATTGCGGCAACATTGGTCCAAAGATGGCGGCTACCCGTGACCCGACTAGCCAGGCCCCTGTCTATCTCCTCGGTCACAGGCGAAATTCTTACCGACCGTGTGTACTACCAGACCGCACCTTTAGTCCTCCAGGTGGGTCCTTTACATCAAGAAGAGATATCCTTCTACGTCCTGCCCCATTCTTCCCCCGCGGTCCTCCTGGGACTCCCGTGGCTGCAAGAACATGCCCCTCAACTGGACTGGAGAACCGGGGAGATTCTCAGTTGGGGTCAGGACTGTTCCAACCAGTGTCTCAGGTCACCTCAGACCAAGTGTACTATGTCGTTTCCTGTCCCAGCCAAGCCTCTACCCGACCTACCGGCAGAAGACCAAGACTCGGCGGATGCCTTCTCTGCCGAGGTGTACCCTCTCTCCGTACCCAAGACTAAGGTCGTGTCCTCTCACCACCGGGAGAACTTACAGAAGGTCCTCGTCCACAGACCCACAGTCCCTTGCCATGTTTTACCGCCTGATCGCCTAGCACCAGTCGTCACCTCCTCGCTTCAGAGAGTACCCCCCGGAAAGACTCATGTTCACCCTGCGCTTCGAAGAGGTATTTTGAAGTGGGGTCATTCCTCGTTGGAGGCCGGGCACCCTGGAGTCCGTAAGACCGGCCAACGGATCTCTCGCCACTACTGGTGGCCTAGTCTGTTTCAAGATGTCAAAGACTTTGTGGCTTCCTGTGCCATCTGCAGGCAAGAAAGAGGGGGAGGCCAAAGGGGGGGGGTACTGTCACGGCCGCGGCGGCGTCCCGCGTTCCGGGCCGCCGCCGCGACCGCTTCCTGCCCCATGCAGCAGCCGGTGTCCATAGTCGGGGACCCGGCGCTGCTATCACCTCGGCCCCGGGGGGCGCCTCACCTCTCCACGCTCCTGTCTCCCGCTGTGCCGGCCGGCGCGCGCGTCCCCGCCTCCTAGGGCGCGCGCGCGCCGGCTGTCTCAGATTTAAAGGGGCAGTGCGCTCCTAATTGGTAGTTGCACCTAATCACTCCCCTATAAATCCCAGCATGCCCTGTCCCCTGTGTTGGAGCCTCTACATGCTTCCCATAGCGTTTGGCCCAGCTCCCTGTTGTTCCTGTGTCCTGTCCGTTACCTGGTCCCAAGTCCCTGTTCCTGAGTCCGGTCCGTTACCTGGTCCCAAGTCCCTGTTCCTGAGTCCTGTCCGTTACCTGGTCCCCAAGTCCCTGTTCCTGGTTCCTGTTTCCCTGTCACTCCACCTGTTCCCGTGTCCAGCCAGTCACGTGCTCTCTCATCTGCAGACCATTGCCTGTGCCATCTCCTGCCACGCCTCGCCTGCCGACACCAGCAACCAAGCCAGGGGTAGCGACCTGGGGGTCGCCTGCCGCAGCAAGTCCATCCCGCCTTGCGGCGGGCTCTGGTGAAAACCAGCGGCCCCTTAGACTCCGCTCCCTGGTGAGGTTTGTGCCATCGCTGGTGCCGGTCCAGTGGATCCACTACTCCAGGCGTTACAACTTCCTGGATAACATGGTGATGTCATGACCCGACTCCCAGAGCTGTGCGGGCTGTGGCTGCTGGAGAGGATGATGGCAGGGGGACACAGGGCACTGGAGGGACACTGAGCATCTCTCTGCCATCATCCTCTCCAGCAGCCATAGCTAGCTCAGCTCTGGGAGTCGGGTCGTGACATCACCGTGTTATCCAGGAAGTGACATCACCATTTTTATCCAGGAAGTGACATTACCATGTTATCCATGAAGTGACATCACCATGTTATCCATGAAGTGACATCACCATGTTATCCATGAAGTGACATCACCATGTTATCCAGGAAGTGACATCACCATGTTATCCAGGAAGTGAAGCCTTGATGCAGTAGTAAGTGCAGGAAAAAAAGCTCTTTATAAGCATTTCCCGTAATAAGTGCATATTGGTGATTTGTACAACTTTTAAGGGGCAATACAATACCTTAAAAAATTTCGCCAGACTTCTCCTTTAATGTTAGAGGGGGCAATACACGATTTTAAGAACTGGGGTATGTACACTTTTGATCAGGGTCATTTGAATGTTTTTGGTTATCATTATGATCTAATAACAGAAAACACAGTAATGTGACAATAAATGGCGTCACCCGACCACTAACCATGAGAGGGGAAAAAATGTTGTATTTAGAGATGAGCGAACTTTTCAAAAGTTCGTTCAGACCAGACTTCCGGATTTTTTTTTAAAGTTTGGTTCGACCGAATTTCGTATTTTTCGGATTTCATAGTTTAAAGCATCTATATGATACGGGGGTAGTGTATTTGGTTGAATTTAGGGCTCTACATGTCAGTAACATCAAAGTTTCAGCTCCCTGGGAAAGCAGGGAATCAGTAATACAGGGATCGGCATTACCGGGGTTAGCGATCCTCTGCAATAATGCCGATCCCTGTATTGGTTAATAATATATTTAATTAATAAAACACATTTCCATTCTAATAAAGTCACTTTCGTTGTTCAATAATTTAGTTAAAACGAATCCATACTTGTGCAATTAAATATACTGTTAAAATAAATATATAAATAAATGTATATATATATATATATATATATATATATATATACAGTATATTTAATTGCAAAAGTATAGATTTGTTTTATTTAAATTATTGAACAATGAAAGTGACTTTATTAGAACGGAAATGTGTTTTATTAATTAAATATTAACTATTACAGGAAGCACTATTAAAGCCGGTAATTCATATTCCCGGTAATAGAGCTGACTCACAATAGCATTATTAGAAGAAATATTTTGAATCATATGTGCACTCAGCTGATTGGCTGAGCGCACATATAAAGAGCCAGTCCACAGCACAGTGACCTCATTGTGCCGCAGACCAGCGAAGAGAGAAGATAGAAGATAGAAGAGACATCATCAAGACATCAGAGGGTGAGTAAAAAGCTCTCCCCACCCCCTCCCCTGCACTGCACCCATCCCAGCAAGGAAGGGGGGTCACTTAACCCCTTCCTTGCTGGTATGGGTGCAGTCTGACATCAGTCTGGCCCCCAAGGGGTTAAGGGGGAAGCAATGCATCCTCCCTTAACCCCTTGAGGGGCCAGACTGTAAGCAGCGATCTGTAAAGATGCTGCATACTGTAAGGTGCACAACACCGCTCACAATGATGGGTGTTGTGCTCCTGTTTGTGTGTTTCTCCCTTTTTGTTTTTCAGATATCGGTATCCTGTGGATTACTTCAGATTCGATGGACTACCTCAATGACCAGTGGTTGTTTGGATTTTTTTTTTTTATAAAATGGTCAATGAGGGGTGTGGGGGTGTTTTTATTTGAATAAAAAAATGTTTTCACTTGTGTCTTGTCTTTATTTCTTTACTTTATAGACTTAGTAGTGGAAGCCGTCTAATAGACAGAATCCATTACTAAGTCGGGGCCTAGTGTTAGCCGGTATAAAATGGCTAACACTAACCCCCTATTATTACCCCAGTACCCAATGCCACCAGGGGTACTGGGAAGAGCCGGGTGCCAGTGGTCCCGGAGCGTCAAAATTGGCGTTCCTGGACTGGGCGGCAGCAGGCTCGTAATATTTAGGCTGGGGAGGGCCTAAACCAATGGCGCTTCCCACCCTGGTGTTACCAGGCTGCTGTCGTTTGGTTTTTAACCCGGCTGGTTATAAAAATAGGGGGGACCCTATGCGTTTTTTTTAAATGAAAAAAACGCATAGGTTCCAAACAAAAATCCAAACAACAGCTGGTCATCGACGTAGTCCATCGAATCTGACGTAATCCACAGGATACCGATATCTGAAAAACAAAAAGGGAGAAACACACAAACAGGAGCACAACACCCATCATTGTGAGCGGTGTTGTGCACCTTACAGTATGAAGCATCTTTACAGATCGCTGATTACAGTCTGGCCCCCAAGGGGTTAAGGGAGGATGCATTGCATAGACTGATGCATTGCATAGACTGATGTCAGACTGCACCCATATCAGCAAGGAAGGGGTTAAGTGACCCCCCCCCTTCCTTGCTGGGATGGGTGCAGTACAGGGGAGGGGGTGGGGAGAGCTTTATACTCACCCTCTGATGTCTTGATGTTGTCTCTTCTATCTTCTATCTTCGCTGGTCCGTGGCACAATGAAGTCACTGTGCTGCGAACCGGCTCTTTATATGTGCGCTCAGCCGATCAGCCAATCAGCTGAGCGCACATATGATTCAAAATGTTTCTTTTAATAATGCTATTGTGATAACATAATTAGAAGAAACATTTGATGTTTTAATTAAAGTAAAGTATTAATTATTACAGAATGCTCTATTACCGGGAATATGAATGTTAGGAATGTGACTTTGCGCTCCTCAGTCCGTGCCGGGCGGCCGAGGAAGCGCTGAATTTCTGTCTGTGTTTGCACTGAATGAACTGTGTTTTACTTTCCAGCCACACCTGCCTTGCCTGTCAGACTTCTGGCAGTGCAGGGGTTACTGCACTGCTAGATCTGTTCAGCTGAGCTTGGTGCTGGGATCAGAGCTGGTCCTAGTCTCTGATCCAGGATAAAAAGCAGTCAGATCCTCAGTTCCCTGCTGGTTATTAGTTGTTTCTAGTCCCAGCTCCCCTGCTCCTTTCCCAGCGTTCCCTGTCCTAATCCCCTTGCTATTGCTCTACCCGTGTTCTGACCTCTTGCCTGACATTTGACTATCCGCTCTCCTTCTGATTTTGTACTGCGTTGTCTGTTTGGTTTTGACCCTGCTAGTTGACTATCCTCTATTGTGTTTCGTTTGTCTGTCTACGTTTTATGTATTCACCTACGCAGTGTAGGGACCGACTCCGTGGTTGTCCGCGACCGTTTAGGGTCGACTGAGGCAAGTAGGCAGGTGACAGTGGGTGGGTTCAGATCTAGGGCCCACTGTCTCTTGTCTACTCCTGCCAGTCATGACAGAATAACCAGCCTTTTAAAAAAAATATATATATATATATTTTTTTTTTTTTTTTTCTTTTGAGGGTCATCTCGCATCATGGATCCTGTGAAAGCTCTGGTTGAGCAAATGCAAGGTCTGAACAGGCTAGTTCAGAATCTTGCACAACAGGTGCAGGAGCAGGAGTCCACACCACGGCAAGTGACCATGACCGCGGCAATGCCTCTGGAACCTCCGATTCTGCTCCCCGAAAAATTTAAAGGGGACAGGAAGGCCTTCAGGATCTTCAAGGAAGGTTGCAAATTATTTTTTCGGTTACGTCCCCGCTCTTCAGGAGATGAAACCCAAAGAGTTGGCATTGTCATGTCTCTCTTGCAGGGTCCTCCTCAGGAGTGGGTTTTTTCGTTACCCCCTGATTCTATGGAATTATCTTCAGTGGACCAATTTTTTGATGCCCTGGGGTTACTATATGATGACCCAGACAGAACCGCTGTGGCAGAGCGACAGCTGACTTCTCTGCGACAGGGTAAGAGACCTGTAGAGGAGTACTGTGCAGAATTCCGGCAGTGGTGTGTTCCTTCAGGGTGGAACGATCCAGCATTGAGGTGCCAATACCCTACCCCTGACACGTTAGAAGGGACTATGACATTGGCGATAAGGGTTGACAGGAGACTCAGAGACAGACGTGGGGAAAAGAGCGTCTCTGATGCTTCTAAATCTTTTTCTTTCCCTAACTATACTCTTAAGTCTAATCCTTCTGTTCCTCTGTTGTCACAAGAAGACCCCATGCAACTAGGTGCTGCTGACACCCAGACCCGACGAGCTCTTCGGCTACAGCACAATCTCTGCCTGTACTGTGGCAAGTCTGGTCACTGGGTGAAAGAATGTCCATCCAAGCCTGGTCAACCGGCGAAAAGACTCCAGCGTCTGAGTGACTGTCGAGGGAGTCACTCAGGCGCACAGGTACCTCTAGAAAATAAGAACAAATTGATGTTGCCCATCTCGTTGTTTTTAGGTAATAAGTGTATTTCTGGGTATGCTCATGTGGATTCTGGAGCTTCTGCCAATTTTATTAGCTCTGCATTTTGGTCATGCTTGGGAATTTGCCCTCTTCTGCTTAAATGTCCATTAACTATTACTGGTGCTGATTTTACCCCTTTGGCCCGGGGTAAAATCCAGTACATCACTCCGCATCTTGAGGTGCAAATTGGATCAGTTCACAAAGAAAATCTTGATTTTCTGGTTATGGATAACTTATCCTCTGACATTATTTTGGATTTGCCCTGGTTGGACCAGCATAATCCTGTGTTTGACTGGTCTAACAGGGAATTGATTAAATGGGGGCCAAATTGTGCTTCTCATTGTATTGCGCTGAATGTCACAGATTGTTCTCCTGTGGAGGGAGCAATTCCTGAGTTTTTATCTGACTTTGCTGATGTCTTTGATGAGAAGGCTGTGGAGGTGCTACCGCCACACCGACCTTATGATTGTGCGATTGACTTGATGCCAGGGTCCAAGTATCCTAAGGGAAGAATCTTCAATCTGTCTAGACCTGAGAGGGAGGCCATGCGAGAATATATTCAGGACAGCCTTCGCAAAGGTCACATTCGTCCATCTTGCTCTCCCTTAGGGGCTGGGTTCTTTTTTGTGGGGAAAAAAGATGGTGGTCTTAGACCTTGTATTGATTATCGTGAACTAAACAAGATTACCATTAAGAACCAACATCCCCTTCCCCTGATTCCGGATCTATTCAATCAGATTGTGGGCGCCCAGTGGTTCTCCAAGATTGACCTACGTGGGGCCTACAATCTGATAAGAATTAGGGAGGGGGACGAGTGGAAAACTGCCTTTAATACGCCTGAAGGGCATTTTGAATATCTGGTTATGCCATTTGGGTTAAGCAAAGCGCCGGCAGTTTTTCAACATTTTGTTAATGATGTTTTCCGTAAATATCTTGGGCAATTTTTAGTAGTTTATCTGGATGACATTTTAATCTTCTCTCCTGATTGGGCCTCACACATAGCTCATGTTCGTAAGGTTATGGAATTGCTCAGATTGAACCATCTGTACGCTAAACTGTCCAAATGCCAGTTCGGGATCCAAAAGGTCTCTTTTCTGGGTTACATTATCACCCCTAACTCCTTCTGTATGGACCCACTGAAGGTGGCTGCTATTGAGAAATGGGAACGACCTACTAGTCTAAAGGCCCTGCAACGATTTTTAGGATTTGCCAATTATTATAGAAAATTTATTAAAGGCTTCTCAGTCATTGCCAAACCACTGACTGACTTAACCAGAAAAGGAGCTGATCTTGTGAACTGGAGTCCCGAAGCTGTACAGGCATTTGGACAGTTGAAAAAATGTTTTTCTGAGGCCCCAGTGCTTATTCAGCCGGATTTAGATCAGCCATTCATCATCGAGGTAGATGCTTCAGAAGTGGGGGTTGGAGCGGTCCTCTCACAAGGTTCCGAGACCCTCACTAATCTTAGACCTGTAGCCTATTTTTCAAGGAAGTTCTCTAAAACTGAATGTAATTATGACATTGGTAACAGGGAGTTGTTGGCCATTAAATGGGCCTTTGATGAGTGGAGACACTTCCTTGAAGGGGCTAAACATAAGATCAGGGTTTTGACTGATCATAAAAATCTCTTATACCTTGATAAAGCTAAGCGCCTTACTCCTCGACAGGCAAGGTGGGCGTTATTTTTTACCAGGTTCCATTTTGAAATTACCTTCCGTCCGGGTTCTAAGAATGTCCGAGCGGATGCTCTGTCTCGCAGCTTTGAGGCCAGCAATGCCCCCAGGGAAGAACCTGAGACTATTTTAGCACCAGGTGTGGTCGTTGCCACCCTCCAACCTGACCTTGCCGCCCAGGTGGTAGATTCACAATCCCTAGCCCCTAGGAACATCCCGGAGGGAAAACTCTTTGTACCCCCCAACCTTCGACTCAGAGTTCTTGAAGAGACCCACTGTTCAGTTTTAGCAGGTCACCCGGGCATTGCTGGCACAAAGTATCTGCTCTCACGGTATTATTGGTGGCCGTCTTGGGCCAGAGATACTAAACTGTTTGTTGAGGCCTGTGAGGTCTGTGCCAGGTCCAAGGTTCCTCGTAGATTACCTGAAGGTCTTCTACATCCTCTCCCTTTGCCTGAGAGACCCTGGACCCACATTTCAATGGATTTTATCACTGACTTGCCACCTTCAAAAGGGAAGACTGTTATCTGGGTCGTAACTGATAGATTTTCTAAAATGTGTCATCTGATTCCCCTTAAGAAACTCCCTAATGCACGTACGTTAGCATCTCTGTTCATCAATCATATTTTACGACTTCATGGGGTTCCAGAGAACATTGTGTCTGATAGAGGGGTGCAGTTTGTCTCTAAGTTCTGGAGGGAGTTCTGTGGTCGATTGGGGACTTCGTTGGCATTTTCATCTGCCTTCCATCCTCAGACCAATGGGCAGACTGAAAGAGTCAACCAATCATTAGAACAATTTCTAAGATGCTTTGTTTCTAGTGCCCAGGACAAATGGAAGGAGTATTTGTCCTTGGCAGAATTCGCCCTCAATAATAGAGAAAATCATTCTACCAAAATGTCGCCGTTTTTCTGCAATTATGGTTTTAATCCGAGGTTTTCATCTGCGCATGCTGCTGAATCTGTTAACCCGTCAGCTGAAAAAACCTATAGAAGACTGTGCACAGTCTGGGCCCAAGCTCTTGAGAACTTGGTTAAAGCCCAGGAATTATTGAAAAAACAAGCCAACAAAAGACGCATATCTGGCCCAGAATACCTAGTGGGTGACAAGGTGTGGCTTTCCACCAAAAACTTGAAACTTAGGGTTCCGTCTGGAAAACTGGCACCCAAATACATTGGGCCATATGTCATCACTGAGATAATTAACCCTGTTTCTTTCAGGTTGCAATTGCCAAGAGTCATGAAAATTCATAATGTGTTCCATAAGGCTCTATTGAAAAGGTATATCACTCCTGTGTTGCCGTCTATTCCTCCAGATCCCCTGGTCATTCAAGGGGAGCTTGAGTTTGAAATTGAGAAAATTCTGGACTCTCGCCGGGTGCAGAACTCCGTTCAATACCTCATTCATTGGAAGGGGTTCGGCCCGGAAGAACGGACTTGGGTGGCAAGCCGAGATGTCCACGCTCCTCGTCTCATTAGACAATTTCATAATTGTAACCCCTCTAAGCCTCGTCCTTTGAGTGAGGGTCCTGAGGCCCCTCATAAGAGGGGGGGTACTGTTAGGAATGTGACTTTGCGCTCCTCAGTCCATGCCGGGCGGCCGAGGAAGCGCTGAATTTCTGTCTGTGTTTGCACTGAATGAACTGTGTTTTACTTTCCAGCCACACCTGCCTTGCCTGTCAGACTTCTGGCAGTGCAGGGGTTACTGCACTGCTAGATCTGTTCAGCTGAGCTTGGTGCTGGGATCAGAGCTGGTCCTAGTCTCTGATCCAGGATAAAAAGCAGTCAGATCCTCAGTTCCCTGCTGGTTATTAGTTGTTTCTAGTCCCAGCTCCCCTGCTCCTTTCCCAGCGTTCCCTGTCCTAATCCCCTTGCTATTGCTCTACCCGTGTTCTGACCTCTTGCCTGACATTTGACTATCCGCTCTCCTTCTGATTTTGTACTGCGTTGTCTGTTTGGTTTTGACCCTGCTAGTTGACTATCCTCTATTGTGTTTCGTTTGTCTGTCTACGTTTTATGTATTCACCTACGCAGTGTAGGGACCGACTCCATGGTTGTCCGCGACCGTTTAGGGTCGACTGAGGCAAGTAGGCAGGTGACAGTGGGTGGGTTCAGATCTAGGGCCCACTGTCTCTTCTCTTGTCTACTCCTGCCAGTCATGACAATGAATTACCGGCTTTAATAGAGCTTCCTGTAATAGTTAATATTTAATTAATAAAACACATTTCCGTTCTAATAAAGTCACTTTTGTTGTTCAATAATTTAAATAAAACAAATCTATACTTTTGCAATTAAATATACTGTAAAAAAAAATATATATATATATATATATGTGTATATATATATATATATATATATATACATTTATTTATATATATTTATTTTAACAGTATATTTAATTGCACAAGTATGGATTGGTTTTAATTGAATTGAACAACGAAAGTGACTTTATTAGAACGAAAATGTGTTTTATTAATTAAATATATTAACCAATACAGGGATCGGCATTATTGCAGAGGATCGCTAACCCCGGTAATGCCGATCCCTGTATTACTGCTGTTTCCTGTCCATTTCTGTGGTGTTTCCATCATTTTCTGTGGTTGACAGGTTTTCAAGCACAGAAAGCAAAAAAAAATAAAAAATTCGGAGCGGACTTCCAAAAATCCGAATCCGATTGGACTCAGACTTTTGGAAAAATCCGAACCGGATCCCATACCGGCCGAACCGGTTCGCTCATCGCTAGTTGTATTATCATTCATATTCTCTGAAAAAACTGCCGGGGTATGTAAACTTTTGAGCAAAACTCACACTCTCTCTCTCTCTCTATATATATACATATATACAGCCGCCTTCACTCCAATAATATGTCCTTTCTGTATACTCCTGTAAATAAGAAGATTTACCTCTGATGGGAACAGACACGGACTCAGTGTAGGATACAGGATTATAGATGTATAGTCTTCTCTCACATCTGTATCTCACGGCTGTATCTGCTTCTCTGTGGTGCAGCACTTTATCTCCCGAGTCCGGTAGAAGTATATCACCTTTATAGATGCTTGTTGAGTTTACATAATACTCAGGCCGACTGCGACAACTCATAAATATACCTCCGTTAGATACATGGAGAGAAGCCTGCAGGATGACCGGGCCTAAAATACAATGTAATAAAATAACAGCAGCGATAATAGAGGAAGAACACACAATGTCATTTGTTATTACTCCAGAATATACAGGATCGGATGGTGTTATTACTGATATGTTATCATTAGAGATGAGCGAACATGGTTGTCCGTGCTCACTATTTGCTGAAACGTTAGAGCACTCAATACTCGAACGAATACCGCATGGTGCTCAAATAGATTTAATAGTCTCCACCTTGCATGTTCGGCGGCTTTAATCAGCCAATAGACATGTAGGGAAGGGGGTGGGAGGTCCTATGTTAGCCACTCACATAACAGTGATTGGCAGGCTGCATCAGCTGACCTGGGTGTATATAGACGCAGGTCTCCAGATGCTCAACTCAGTTGCTGTTAGTTGTCAGGAAGAGCTGCTGGAGCAGGGACAGAGGTAGTGTAGGCTTAGTGCGGTTAGTCAGGCAGGCGATTAGGTTCTACGAAATAGTATACTGGTATATAGCTAGTAATAGTTAGCAATCCGCAGCTATCCAAAAGTCCTTTTTAGGACTCTGGTGATGGGGACTGAGTATACTCTGTTGTATACATATTAAGGCTAAGTTCACACAACGTATGTTTTCGTAAAAGTACGGTCGTTGTTGCTATCGGCAACAACGGCCTTACTTTGTACAAAAAACATACGTTGCGTTGCCTTCTATGGGATCCCGGCCAGAGCGTATGCACATCGTATACACTCCGTCCGGGATCCCTCGCGGCACTGCCAAGAACTGATATGTCAGTTTTCGGCGCCCGCTATTCATTGAATAGCGCCTGTAGGAAACAATGTCAGTGCACACTATGAAGCGAGTGGCTGTGGCCGCAAGCTTCATAGTGTGCTGTGGAGAGTTATGATGCAGGTGCGCACAGATGCGCCCGCATCAGGACTATGTGGCCGAAAAGATCATTTTCAGAGACCGTCCGCTCCGGTCTTTTCTGATTATTTCAGAGACCGCCGGGTCATGGAACAGACGGTCTCTTACACCTTGTGAACATGGCCTAAAAGTGTCACTCACCTCCAGCTTTATGCCTATAACTACTAGAATCCCTGGAGTGTCCTCCTCCTTTGGGGTGCACACTCAAAAAAATTACATCCCTCATCCAATGTGCATGTGCCCCAAAGGGTGAAAGTGCTCCAGGTCTTTAGTGGCTTCAGACATGAAGCTGCCTGCTTCCTAGAAGAGAAGTTGTCGGTGGCTGTCATAAGGAGGGTGCTGGGTGAGTGTAGAGTCCAAGGTGTTAGGAATATACTGCAGAGACCAGTTGTGACTGGCAGAAATCGTCATGGCGCCTGTCCAAACAAACTAAAGAGAAATTGACCAACTCCAATAAGAGAAGATGTCACCTATCAGTCACTGGATGTAACTGCACTGTAATCATTGGGTCCTATTCTATTATCACTATCCTGTATCTGGGTCCTATTCTTTTCAATATGTTTGTAAGTGAATTGGATTGGTAGGTAAGGTTTGTCTATTTGCTGATGATATAATAGTGTGTAATTGGGTTAATATTCCTGGAGGGGTCAGTAATATGGAAAATGATTTAGCATTACTAGATAAGTGGTCAAAATAATGGAAACTGCAGTTCAATGTTTCCAAATGTAAAACAGTAGGGTACACAATGTAAACTTGCCTGGTATATACGAATATCTATCCTAAGATAATAAAAAGGGTCTTTTTCTGCCAACATCCTTCTATGTTTCTGTATGGCGTGCAGAGCCTGTATTCTACTGTATTATTCTGCTGAGTAGTTGCCTATAGTTCTTAGGCAAGGTTCACACACAAGCTTAAAGGGAATACATGGTGGAATCGAAACGTTGCCCACCTGATAGGTGAATAAACCAGCTTTTCTTCCCACTATTGGAGCGCCGTCTGTTACATTATTTTCTATCTGGATATGGTATGAGATACACGCACTAGTGAACTCACCATCACTGACATCCAGCCTGACTGCAGAACTATTCCCAGAGCCGGTCACACACCGGTATGTCCCACTGTCACTTCTCTGGGCAGAAGGGATATTAATAAGATTCCCAGTAGTATTCCTCAGTAATCCATCATCTCTATACCAGTAATATGGCCCATAGCCATCTCCATTACACATCATTGTTATTTCCTCTCCTGTGAAGATCTTTCTCCAGTCTGGATAGAAGGTCACCCTGATGGGGGCGGCAGCTCCTGCAAAACATCACATTGGTCAGAGGAGACGACAGTAATAATCAAAGAATATATAATCACATGGTAGATATGGCTGAATGTTTAAAGGGGCACTCCAGGGAAAATCTTTTTCTTTCAAATCAGCTGGTTTCAGACAGTTTTACAGACTTGTAATTTACTTCTATTTAAAAATCTCCAGTCTTCCAGTACTTATCAACTGCTGTATGTCTTGCAGGAACTAAAAGCAGGTGTGCCTTCATACCTGTGTGCTGCGTCACGACAACCTACCACCTGTCTGAGCTATACTCTACTGACCAACCACCATTGCAGTGAAGTCACACAGTACCATCAAATTGAAGAAGAGCATATTTACTGACGTACCCCTCTGCAACTCGCCAGGACCTAAGGGTAATCCCAATGGCTGCTTCTCCCTTAACTGGAGCCTATACTACTGGACGTGTCACTCGGTGCCCTCACCCAGCAATAGACAGATCTTTGTAGCTGTGAGTACAGGTTGTTCTTCAAGTTTATCACCACGGACTCCAAAGTGGTTAGAGTTCTTACAGCAGAGGACTGCCCTGATTGGATAGGTCCCCCTTAAGGTAGTCCGCCTGTTTCCTCAAGTCGCCAAGTCTCCCACACTAGTCTCCAGTAACTGAACTGAAACGTTTGCAGGGTTTCTATAGTGTCAGACCACCTGCTGAAGCAATGATTTCAAGTATTAACAGGAACCCTGACCTGCCAACAGCTCCAGCTAACAAACTGCACCTTGTGTATAAGAACTTGGTATTATCTATACTGCACCTTTAGGCTGGGTTCACACGTAACTGATTCGCTGCGGATCCCTTCCCAGTCACTTTCTATAGGATTACATACTCACAGGGGAATTGTCATCCCGCTGTATGTAAGTGGCAGCCCCCTTAACCCCCCCAGGCCTGGTGCATACATTACTGGGTCGCGCTCCGGGGGCTCCCAGCGTCTGGACGCCCCGCTGAGCCGATTGTGCCCTCCGTATGTCAATTCTTTCGGCAGAGGGTGCACATCCTAGTCAATGAATTCCGCAAGAATTACTAAGGTGTGAACGGGTCCTGAGTGTCTCCGCTATACTAGCAGGTGGTATGGCATTGTTCTTTCTAAACCCTCAACCCCCAGCTGTAGGCCACAGGGCCCTCTACTGTCTAAGCAATTAGGTGTTAAATCCTCCTCTGTTAGTAATTTATATTATAATTTTTGTTGCTTTTTAAAGGGATTGTTCAAATGTTTTTTTTCTTTCAAATCAACTGGTGCCATAAAGTGCCAGAGATTTGCAATTTACTTCTATTAAAAAAACCTTTCAGTACTTATCAACTACTGTATGTCCTGCAGGAAGTGGAGTATTCTTTCCAGTCTGGAGAGAAGGAGAGGTTTTCAACTGCAATTTGCTACTGCTCTGGACAGTTCCTGACATGGACAGAGGCGGCAGCAGAGAGCACTGTGTCACACTGGAGAGAATACGCCACTACATACAGGACATACAGCTGCTGATAAGTACTGGAGATTTTTAAATAGAAGTAACTTACAAATCTCTGTCGCTTTCTGGCATTGGTTGATTTAAAAAAAAAATAATTGTTACCAACCCCTTTAACCTCTTAAGGACATATGACGTACCCGTACGTCATATGTCCTCATTAGCACTTCAAAGCGGGGCCGCGCGGCGACCCCGCTTTGAAGCGCCGCCGTCCCGGGTGCCGCGTGTAGCCCGGGACCGCTGCTATTAGCGGGCACGGTCTGATCGCCGTGCCCACTAATTAGCTAATCGGAGGCAACCGTTCCCTGGTGTCTAGTGGGGGAGATCGCTCCTCCGGGACGTTGTCTGATGCCGGCCGGGGACTCATCCAAGATGGCGCCGTCCCTGGCTCGGCACTCGTTTACTTCTGGCTGCAGCAGCCGAAAGCAAACGAGTGCCTATCTCATTGATCTTTGCTGTATATCTATACAGCAAAGATCTCAATGAGAGATCAAATCATATATACCAGAAGTCCCCCAGGGGGAATAACCCTAACCCCAGGGGGGCTTCTAGTATAAGTGTAAAAAAAAAAAAAAAAAAAAAAAAAGTGTTGTTTATAGTAAAAAGCCCCCTCCCCTAATAAAAGTCTGAATCACCCCCCTTTTCCCAGGTTTTGAATAAAAGTAAACAAATAAATAAATAAACATGTTTGGTATCGCCGCGTGCGTAATCGGCCGAACTATTAATTAATCACATTCCTGATCTCGCACGGTAAACGGCGTCAGTGCAAAAAAATCCCAAAGTGCAAAATTGCGCATTTTTGGTAGCATCAAATCCAGAAAAAATGTAATAAAAAGCTATCAAAAAGTCGCATATGCGCAATCAAGGTACCAATAGAAAGAACACATCATGGCGCAAAAAATGACACCTGACACAGCCCCATAGACCAAAGGATAAAAGCGTTATAGGCCTGGGAATGGAGCGATTTTAAGGAACGTACAGTATATTTGTTAACAATGGTTTGAATTTTTTACAGGCCATCAGATACAATAAAAGTTATACATGTTATATATCGTTTTAATCGTAACGACTTGAGGAACATGCATAACAAGTCAGTTTTACCCCAGGGTGAATGGCGTAAAAACCAAGTTCCCCCAAATAAAAGAAATGCGTTTGTTTTTTTTCAATTTCACCACACTTTGAATTTTTTCCTGGTTTCGTAGTGTACCAAATGCAAAAATTCAGCCTGTCATTGCAAAGTACAATTAGTGACGCAAAAAATAAGGGCTAGGTGGAAAAATGCAAGTGCTATGGCCTTTTAAACACAAGGAGGAAAAACCGTAAATGCAAAAACAAAAATGGGCCCCGTCCTTAAGGGGTTAAATAATGTAACTAGAAAAAGATTATTCCTAATGGGGCTTCATGCTTAGGAACAGAAATTTGTACATTATCCATTTCCAATATTAATAATGTTTGCTTGTGTCTGTGTATAACTATAATAATTTTCCTTTACCATTTAATGCTTGTGTGTTTTAGCTTTTTTTTTTAGGCGCAGTGTAACATGACTATAAAGTGAGAATAGAGAGGACTGTGAGTACAGTGATGTAACTACTGGTGATAGTGTTGGATGATATATAGAGGATGTGACCAGACAGACACCTGGTTTACAATCACATGGAGAATATATAGGTCGGACAAGATTTACCTTGATCGCTGATGTCGGTCTCATCGCTGTGTGTACTATAGACCGGAATCAGTACTTGTTTTGTACACCTGTATACAGCCGTCTCATCTCTATGGTCCCCAACCAGGAATACAGAGTCACTGGCAGATGAATGGATCATTTCATTGTTCCTATAAAACTCTATTAGTCCCTGGTAATCCATGGAGCCGCTGTGACATCTCAGTGACAGGTCCTCTCCTTCATGTATGTAGGGCGGTGACTGCAGGACGAGCGGACCTAAGGGACACAGATCACAGCTGGAGTCTCTGTAGGACATATATACTGCCTGATGGTTTTACAGGAAATGTGACTATTATATTGCTTTCCATCTTTTAATTTAAAATTTATTTTTTTATATATATATATATATATATATATATATATATATATATATATATATACAGTATATATATATATATATATATATATATACACACAGACACATATATACTATGGGGGGCATTTATTAAGATTACCATACTCATAAGCGGTTCTTAAAGGGGTAACCAATTTAAACTTACATGTACCCTATCCACAGGATAGGAGACAAGTATGAGACTGCAGAGTCACAGATCTGCATGTGACCCGCAGCTCCATTTATTCTCTATGAAGCCTCCGGAAAGATCCAAGTGCTGTATTCATAACAAAGATGCTGGGAAGCCAATTTAGAGAGAGGGGGCACAGAGGTTGAACCCCCCCCCTTCCCCCTTAGTAAAGCCGTCAGGACCTGCACCTGTCACAGGGCTTGTGCAGGGATGTATACATCTATACCTGCTCTGGAGCAGATGTAGGCCTCTGCCATGGTTTACGTGTAAACTTTGATATATTAGGTGCGAGAGGAGTCCCCTCACCCCCTCCTGCCCCTGCGGGGCTTACGTCTGGCACACATCGCAGAAAAGGCCAAAATCTGCGTCATTTCGGTTGCGTACACTAGGGCCCATGTTTGATAAATGTGCCCCCCATTGTCTGTACATGGATCGACTCACCATGTACAACACTGAGTGTCACAGCCTCACTGATATCCTCCTCACTGGTCCCGCACCAGTAATCCCCACTATCCCCGGACTGGGCAGACTGTATGGTATAAGCTCCTCCTGTATGGATCCTCTCATAGTTCCTGTACCAGGTGACGTTTCCCTCCACAGCGACGTCCACATCACAGCTCATTGTTACAGAGTCTCCATATAGGATCCTGTTCCAGATTGGGGTGAAGGTCACTGCGGGCCTCACAGAAGCTTCTGGAAATATCACAGGTATTAAAGTATATAGTATACGGAAACAGTAAGATTTATCAATCCTTGTACTGAGGAGCAGTTGCCCTTAGCAACCAATCAGATTAAAAAAAAATTCAAAAAGACAGCAGGAATCTAATTGGTTTCTATGGGCATCTGCACAAGGTAAGATAACTCTCCACATACAGTAATACATATAGGAATACAGAATATATATCTGACTGCATATTCCTAGAGCTCCTTCTATGTCTATATCAGCCACAAAAACATGATGCATGATGTACAGTGCTCATTTAAAGGTGTATTCCTTGAATATATGACTGACCAGTGGGGTTCCAACACCTGAGGCTCCCGCCAATCATCAGTACAGGCCAGAAGCCCTGTGCCATCCATTGTATAGTGGTGGCGCCAGATACCATTCATTTAAATGGGAATTCAGCTGCAGTTATCTGGTACTACCAGTATACAGTAAACTGTGTCGGTCCCATTTACTGTATAATCTGGGGTAAGGTGTCAGCGAGTGAGTCTATGTAAAATTCCGATTCAGTTCAGCAAGCCCAATTTTCGCAACTGTGTTCTAAATACTGTGTGCCTCCATCTTGGAAGTGTTCTGCTATCTTGTCAAGTAAAGGAAATGGTGAGTAACAGTATCTATTCAACGCTATGTATTCCCTTTTTGTACTTTAACGTCAAGGACAGGCCACCTTACACCAGCCAGAAGAACGCTAACACCATCTCAGTGCGCCAACAGAAGGTCTGGTGGAGAATCCTAGCCACCATGGGCATCATGACCAGACTGTAACGGGACTACTACCCAGTGGCGGATTATGATGTGGGTGGTTTAGGCGCCGGCTGAGGCTTTTGGTGGACCCACCGCGGTCCAAACCACCTACGTCAAAGGATAAAAAAAAACCCTTACCTCATACATGCCCCACAGTTGCTGCAACTATCCTGGCACGCTGTCCTCTTCTGTCTTCCGGTTATAGATGGTGCCTGCCCCAGGAATCCAGCCCACCTCTTAGCGTTCCATCAATTACACAGCGCTGACAGGTGGCCGGGACTTCCGGCACAGGCAGCATCTGTGACAAACATTGCCTGTACCAGAAGAGGTCGGCAGAGCTGCAGTGACAGGGGAGTGTGTGGAAGGGGATTTTTTTCTGTTTTTTTTGTGTGTTTTTTTTTTGTGTGCTCAATGGCCCTTTAAGGGGGGGGGGCTACATTGGGGGCAATATACTGGCTATATACACTCACCGGCCACTTTATTAGGTACACCATGCTAGTAACGGGTTGGACCCCCTTTTGCCTTCAGAACTGCCTCAATTCTTGGTGGCATAGATACAACAAGGTGCTGGAAGCTTCCTCAGAGATTTTGGTCCATATTGACATGATGACATCACACAGTTGCCGCAGATTTGTCGGCTGCACATCCATGATGCGAATCTCCCGTTCCACCACATCCCAAAGATGCTCTATTGGATTGAGATCTGGTGACTGTGGAGGCCATTGGAGTACAGTGACCTCATTGTCATGTTCAAGAAACCAGTCTGAGATCATTCTAGCTTTATGACATGGCGCATTATCCTGCTGAAAGTAGCCATCAGATGTTGGGTACATTGTGGTCATAAAGGGATGGACATGGTCAGCAACAATACTCAGGTAGGCTGTGGCGTTGCAACGATGCAACAATTGGTACCAAGGGGCCCAAAGAGTGCCAAGAAAATATTCCCCACACCATGACACCACCACCACCAGCCTGAACCGTTGATACAAGGCAGGATGGATCCATGCTGTCATGTTGTTGACGCCAAATTCTGACCCTACCATCCGAATGTCGCAGCAGAAATCGAGACTCATCAGACCAGGCAACGTTTTTCCAATCTTCTACTGTCCTAATTCGATGAGCTTGTGCAAATTGTAGCCTCAGTTTCCTGTTCTTAGCTGAAAGGAGTGGCACCCGGTGTGGTCTTCTGCGGCTGTAGCCCATACTGTGTACTGTGCGTTCAGAGATGCTCTTCTGCCTACCTTGGTTGTAACAGTTGGCTATTTGAGTCACTGTTGCCTTTCTATCAGCTCGAACCAGTCTGCCCATTCTCCTCTGACCTCTGGCATCAACAAGGCATTTCCGCCCACAGAACTGCCGCTCACTGGATGTTTTTTCTTTTTAGGACCATTCTCTGTAAACCCTAGAGATGGTTGTGCGTGAAAATCCCAGTAGATCAGCAGTTTCTGAAATACTCAGACCAGCCCTTCTGGCACCAACAACCATGCCACGTTCAAAGGCCCTCAAATCACCTTTCTTCCCCATACTGATGCTCGGTTTGAACTGCAGGAGATTGTCTTGACCATGTCTACATGCCTAAATGCCGCCATGTGATTGGCTGATTAGAAATCAAGTGGTAACGTGCAGTTGGACAGGTGTACCTAATAAAGTGGCCGGTGAGTGTATATAAGGGAGGACTACACTGGAGGCCATAGACTTAAAGGGGGACTACACAGAATCATCTACTAAAGGGGTGACTACAGAGGGGGGCATTTAATATATGGGGGATGCACAGAACGCGCCATCTACTGCAGGGGGACCTACACAGGGCACCATCTACTATTCAGAGAATGAACAGAGGGTGCACTAATATGAGTAAGCTCATTGCTCTAGGGCCCTGCGTCAGTGTGTCTGTGCACTGCGTCTAGGTTGGACGTACAGGCTGGGGGCCCAGGGTAATCCATGTACTCTTTTTGAGTTGCTGCATTTATATGCCAAAATGCCGAAAAAAATTGTCACTGCATTAATGCGGTTTGCTCACAAGATGGCAGGACTGGACTTTACCTATAGCAGTAAACTTTCCTGGTCTTACCAGTGGTACTTTCGTAAACCCATGGAAAACCCTGTCGGCATCACAACAAAGGTGCAGCTCACTGTTGGGCAATATAATGCAAATTAAAGATGATCCCCCACAGTAACAGCGGTCCCTTTAGGTTGCCAGAAGAGGCCGACTGTGTTTCCTGTCCCTATAGTGTGGGGATCCAGTAGAGCCTGACAAGCCTAATGCAGAGGTGATGGCTGCTGGTAGGAGTCTGCAGGACCCATATCATGGTGTACACCACCATATTAGTGATATTGTCACCAAAGACTGAAGATTACGGACAACTAAGTACTTCAATTATATCAATTCACAATGATTTTCAATAATTTTAATTAGATGAGTGAATCAAAATTTGCAGCGAATCGGGCCGGCAATTTACTTTGTTCTGCAAAGCAAATTCCCACCCATTTTGTTAAGAAAATTCACAAAAAACAAAGTGGCAGCAGCACATGCTGTCTGGAGCATCACTTGGCGGGAGAAAGAGATTACCATAATCCCTAGCGCCAATCCAATCAGCTGCAGGCCCCTCTGTGATGTCAGCACCTCCCCCTCTAAATAAGGAGGTTCGGTAATGGAGGTGGCCAGTCGGCTGTGTGTGGAGGAAAGAGCAGAATGGCAGCAGGCAGTTACAGCAGAGCAGGGAGAGACTAACAGCAATATAGGGACGGAGAGGATAGGAGGGACAGAGAGGAGAAGATAGGAGGGCTGATTGTGGGGGATTGTTTGTCGTAGCTGCCAACCAAGTGTCCAGTTTACAAGTAACTGGGGTCCTATAGGAATTCAATGGGACCAGTAAAAACACAACCCATATTATTGACTCACTGGGCACTGTAAACTACTATTGAGTTAAAGGGGTTATCCAGCGCTACAAAAATATGCCCACTTTCTTGCAGAGACAGCACCGCTCTTGTCTCCAGTTCAGGTGTGGTTTGCAATTGAATTGAATTGCAAAACTCCACCCAAACTGGTGTTAGGATCCAGTCCTGGTTTTATGTTTTGCTGTGATTTTGGGCATGTCTGCCTCTTTGCAAGATGGCCACCGCAGCTTCAGTGGCCATCTTACCTGCTCTCTGAGGCTATAATAATGTGTGCACCTGTGCCCCTCCCTGCCTGAGTATCAGTTAGAACTTAGCTTCTGTCTGCCTCTAGCTTACAGACTCTCCTGTTTGTATATTGCTGCGGTCCTCTTATTCCAGAGTCCTGCTACTAGACCTCCTGATTATTACTACTGCTGCACATGGGATCACTCTGCTGTTTAAACTCCTCAGCAAGGTTTACCTAGTGCTACACATCCTGCCTGCTGTCTGTCAGCGGCGCTGCCGCTCACCTACCCAGGACCCGCTCCTGCTGTGTGCTATCTTCCTACAGATCTGTTAGTGGAACAGCCGCTTACCAACTCCAGCTCTGCTGAACCACACTCTGCTCACCTGCCGGACATCATCCAGCGCTGCTGCAACAAAACGTGAGTCTGCATATACTTACTGTGACTGTTGTCTGCTGTGTACACCCCTACCAGCCATAGGCTTCCACAAAGTATCCACACAAAGTGTAACAGGATACTCAGGCCCACAAGATGGAGGCCGCTGGGTCTGGGGATTTGGAAGCCCGTATTAAGAGACTTCATCAAATCACATCTTCTATACATACTGAAGTGCAGTCGCTAAAGACTAAAATAATTGCTCTGGAGACACAAGCAAATGAAAATGCGCATGAACTTAACATAGCAATCCAGGATTTGCGCGCTCGGACCACCTCTGTTGAGGCGCAGATGCCAGCTCACCCTGCTGCAGTACTGGGTCCTCCGAAATTGCCACCGTTCAGGTTTGGTGGAGATCGTGACAAGTTCCGTGGCTTTGTAAATCAGTGTCAGCTATACTTTGATGCACACGCCAGCCAATTTCCGAATGATCGCGCCAAAGTACTCTGTATCATCATGCTTTTGACACACAAGGCGCTAGCATGGGCGAATCCGCTAATTGAGACCGGTGATCCCTGTTTGAACAGTCTGACTCAGTTCCTTGCTGGCATGAGACTAATGTTTGATGATCCAAATCGTCGCATCACCGCAGAGACCAACTTATTGGCACTCCGACAGGGCCGACGTTCCGTCACGGAATACGCCATGGAATTTAAGAGATGGGCCATTGATACAGCTTGGAATTCTGAGGCACAACTCCCTCTGTTTAGAAAGGGATTATCTAGCGCCATCAAGGATGAGCTGGCCCGCAGTGAGGCTCCCTCAGAATTTGGAGATTTTGTGCATCATTGCATTCGGATAGATATCCGCTTATCTGAACGGAGACAAGAGAAGTGGGCAGCACTGAATCGAAGGGACAGTCCATCAGCTTCCCCATCTGCATATCCCAGGGAACCTTCCAATAGATCCCCACAGGAGATCGAGCCGATGCAATTAGATGCAGTACAGAGATCAGAGAGTAATGCTCGCAGAGAGCGCAGGCTGCGGGAAGGTTTATGTCTTTATTGTGGAGAGTCTGGCCACTTTCTTATAAATTGCCCTAATCGGCCTCGCAGAACAGCTGCAGCCGTGGCCGAAGGTGACCTGTCTGACTCTGAATCAGAGCTCTCAGAAGCATCACAGCAGTTGAATGCAGTAATTCAGACCCTGTCTTCTGTGGCCCCACACCTTGAAAAGAAGAAGAAAGAGACCCACTGCTTCCTGCCTATTCAGATTTGGACCAGCACTTGCTGGGTCCCCACCTCAGCTATGGTGGATTCCGGAGCCAGTGGCAACTTCATGGATCTTGCCTTTGCTAAAGAACATGGTATCGCTACACAACTAAAAGCTTCACCTGTGCTTATGGAGACCGTGGATGGTTCCCCCCTGACCTCGGGGCCGATAGATCGGGAAACTAAACCCGTGAGGGTCTCCATGCCACCCGACCATCAAGAGACACTCTCTTTCATGCTCATCTCCTCTCCTCATTTTCCAATCATCTTAGGCCTCCCATGGTTGAGGAAGCAGAACCCAGTTATCAATTGGGAAACTAGGGAGATACGCTTCCCAGCAAGTAAAACCTCAGCCATTTGCCTAGCCAAATCCGGTCCTGAAAGTATCTCTAACAATTTTCCATCAGTCTATCATGACTTCTTGGATGTATGCGACAAGAAAAATGCGGATAAGCTTCCTCCACACCGGCCATATGACTGTCCGATTGAGCTTTTGCCCGGTGCAGCGATACCCTTTGGTCACATCTATCCCCTAGCCGGACCAGAGTTAAAGGCCCTCAAGGAGTACATTGAGGAGAACCTGGCGAAGGGATTTATCCGTCCTTCTTCATCCCCTGCGGGAGCTCCGATTTTCTTTGTAAAAAAGAAAGATGGGTCTCTTAGACCCTGCATTGATTATCGGGAGCTGAATAAAGTTACAGTCCGAAATCGCTATCCGCTTCCTCTGATTCCTGAACTTCTGGAAAGAGTTCGCCATGCCAAAATTTTCTCCAAATTAGATCTCCGTGGAGCTTACAATTTGGTGCGGATTAGACCTGGAGACGAGTGGAAGACTGCCTTTCGGTGTCGCTATGGACATTTTGAGTACCTCGTGATGCCATTTGGGCTTTGCAATGCCCCAGCTACTTTCCAGCACCTGGCTAATGACATCTTCCGGGATCTCTTGGATCAGTTCATGGTGGTCTACCTAGATGATATACTTATCTTCTCCAATTCCCTGCAAGAGCATCAGGAACATGTGAGAACTGTTCTGGACCGTCTTCGAGTAAACCATCTTTACATCAAACTCGAAAAATGTGAGTTCCACCAGACTGAGATCCAGTTTCTGGGCTATGTCATCTCGCCACAAGGGTTGCATATGGATACAAGCAAGATCCAAGCAATTATTGATTGGCCAGTCCCAAAAAACATCCGGGAGGTACAACGTTTTATAGGCTTTGCCAACTTTTACCGGCGCTTCATCAAGCACTTTTCAGAGATCGTCAGTCCTATCACCCAACTTACCAAGAAGGGGACAGTATTTCATTGGACACCTCAGGCCCAGGAGGCTTTCACCCGTCTTAAATCAAAATTCACAACTGCCCCAGTATTAATACATCCTGATCCAGAGTTGGCATTCATAATTGAGATGGACGCCTCAGATTGTGCCGTGGGGGCTGTCTTATCCCAGAGAACAGGAGAAAAAGGTCTGTTGCACCCCTGCGCATTCTTCTCTCGAAAGTTATCATCTGCTGAGAGGAACTATGATGTTGGAAACAAGGAACTATTGGCGATCATCTCTGCGTTCAAGGAATGGAGGCATCACTTGCAGGGAGCTTCTCAGCAAATTGTTGTACTCACTGATCACCGTAATTTAGAATTTGTTCGATCGGCAAGATGTCTTTCTCCCCGACAAGTTCGCTGGAGCCTATTCCTAAACCAATTCAATTTCATCATCTCCTACCGACCAGGTTCGCGTAACAGCAAAGCTGATGCTCTTTCCCGGATGTTCTCTACTGAATTAGATTCTACACCATCATCTAAGACCATAATACCAGATGCTAATGTGGTAGGAGTGATACAGAATCAAGACCTAATCAATATCTTTAAGGAAGCCTATGCCAATGACCCTCTTTTGTCACGGCCAGCTGATGACGTGCACTTAACTTTCAAAAATGGAGTGTGGTTCCATGGCCAATGCCTTTACGTGCCTAAGACTGCTAGATTAAGAGTGCTGAAACTGATGCATGACTCAAAGGTGGCAGGTCATAAAGGGGTACAGAAGACTCAGGAGTTTGTTTCGCGATTCTTCTGGTGGCCTGGCTATCAGGGGGATGTTAAGAGTTATGTCCGCTCCTGTGATGTCTGTGCCAGGTGTAAGACACCCAGGTCTGCTCCGACTGGACTACTACAACCATTGCCGGTGCCTTCTCGTCCGTGGGGCTCCATCTCTATGGACTTCATTGTCGAATTGCCCACCTCTAAAGGAATGAACACCATTCTAGTAGTGGTTGACCGATTAACCAAGGCTGCTCATTTCATACCCTGTTCTGGACTACCATCTGCGAAGGACACAGTGGAGTTAATTATTCAAAATGTCTTTCGGCTACACGGGGTCCCCGATGAGGTCATTTCAGACCGAGGAGCCCAATTTATGGCAAGATTCTGGCAAGGATTTTGCTCGGCATTGGACATCAAGGTCTGCTTGTCATCTGCTTATCATCCACAGTCAAATGGCCAGACTGAACGGACTAATCAGACCTTAGAACAGTACCTGCGTTGTTTCATCAGTCATTTGCAGGATGATTGGCTGGATCTTCTCCCTCTGGCGGAGTTCTCTTACAACAACTCCCAGAGTGCCTCCACAAAGATGTCACCCTTCTATGCCAATCTGGGGTTCCATCCCAAGATTCTGCCAAGGCTCCCAGTTGATGTCGCCATGCCAGCAGTTGCAGAACGTGTGGCAACTCTTCAGCGAAACTTGGATGTGCTGAAGGAAACTTTGACCTCAGCCCAGGAGAGATATAAAAGATCAGCTGATCAGTATCGTAGACCAGCACCCAGGTTCAAAGTAGGAGATTCTGTCTGGCTCTCCACTAAAAATTTAAAACTGAGAGTACCCTCTCCAAAGCTCGGACAGAAGTTTGTGGGTCCATTCAAAATAAGTGCCATTATAAATGCAGTGGCTGTTCGGCTAAAGCTCCCCAAGACCATGAAGGTCCATCCAGTATTCCATGTCTCTCTACTGAAGGCTGCTGTCCCTAATCCGTTCCCGGGTCGCTCTGCCCAACCACCCGATCCGGTTTTGATTGATGGTGAGGAACAATTTGTGGTGGAAGAAGTTCTCGACTCTAGGATCCATAGGAACCGGCTACAATATTTAGTCAAGTGGGAAGGGTATCCAACCGAAGAAAATTCTTGGGAACCTGTGAACAATATTAATGCTCCCCGTTTGGTGTCAGAGTTCCACCGAAGACAGCCCGGAAAGCCTGGCCAGAGGGCGTCCGGAGGCCGCTCCTGAGGTGGGGGTAGTGTTAGGATCCAGTCCTGGTTTTATGTTTTGCTGTGATTTTGGGCATGTCTGCCTCTTTGCAAGATGGCCACCGCAGCTTCAGTGGCCATCTTACCTGCTCTCTGAGGCTATAATAATGTGTGCACCTGTGCCCCTCCCTGCCTGAGTATCAGTTAGAACTTAGCTTCTGTCTGCCTCTAGCTTACAGACTCTCCTGTTTGTATATTGCTGCGGTCCTCTTATTCCAGAGTCCTGCTACTAGACCTCCTGATTATTACTACTGCTGCACATGGGATCACTCTGCTGTTTAAACTCCTCAGCAAGGTTTACCTAGTGCTACACATCCTGCCTGCTGTCTGTCAGCGGCGCTGCCGCTCACCTACCCAGGACCCGCTCCTGCTGTGTGCTATCTTCCTACAGATCTGTTAGTGGAACAGCCGCTTACCAACTCCAGCTCTGCTGAACCACACTCTGCTCACCTGCCGGACATCATCCAGCGCTGCTGCAACAAAACGTGAGTCTGCATATACTTACTGTGACTGTTGTCTGCTGTGTACACCCCTACCAGCCATAGGCTTCCACAAAGTATCCACACAAAGTGTAACAACTGGAGACAAGAGTCGTGCTGTCTCTGGAGGAAAGTGGCCATGTAGTGCTGGATAACCCCTTTAAACCAAGTTACTGGGATCATTGAATGGAGTGTGCGTCTTACATAATCAGTACTCGCACACCACTCCTGTACTGGGAAAAAAATTGATATTACACTGCTGATCCACCGAGGTCCACTCCATAGCGGAAATTGGCTGATTGACATTTTTTAAAATTGTGATTTTCCGATTTTTGACTCTTTTACAACAACAAGAATTAACAAATTCTCCCTTATGTAATAGTCCCAGTATTAGCATCGTTTGGCTGTTTTAATGAAATTCGTTAAGATTTAATACGCGAATCTTAACAAAACTTACGAAGCTTGTGAAACAAATTTCCAGCTGCTTCGTTCATCTCTAATTTTAATATATCCTTGGGGTTGGTTAGGTTCTGCATTAAACAGATTGTGATAGACAGTGCTCACCTGTAATTCTTATACACATGTCTGTAAGGGAGAAGAGAGAAAGAATGTTACATATAGCCGCCATTTATGTCTCTGAAAATGATCGAATCAAGAAATTCTGTAACATCTATGGACATCATTACATATAATGCATTTAGGCTCAACATGCAGATTTGGTATCCTCGTCCATATATTACCGCCCTCGAATAAGGATATGCCATAGTTACACAGTTGATAAGGTTAAAGGGCTTTTCCGATTTAAAAATACTTATCCCCCTATCCACAGGGAACAAGTATGAGATGGCGGTGGGTCCAACGTCTGTGACCCCCCCCCCCCAGGGATCTCTCTATAGAGCCGTAGGTCGACGCAATCTCATAATTGTTCCCTATTCAGTAGTTTTAAATCGGAAAAACCCCTTTAACCCCCCGCTGCCAGCAGCACATATTTACCTGCTCGGCACCGCAGCTGCATGTGAGGATCCTGGTTTCCATCGGTCCTGCTCAGCCAATCAGTGCACGTCCCCGACGCATTCAGTATGCAGTGCCGAACCCTAGAGGTGGGGTAACTCGACAATAGGACAACCCTTGTCTACGCTGTGGATTCTACAGTCAACACCGTCACCCCTTAAAGGAAATGCAGAGGGACTGATCCCCAGTAAGGCAAAGAAGCTGAAAGCCGAGGCACCTTACTGACAGACGCTTGTCCACTCGGGATGGTCTTCAGTGGGAGTTTAACCTAGAGACAAAGGCATAGGACTCGGAGGGAGGTCACTGATACTGTGTAGGCAGAAGGCGGTCAGATATCAGAGATATATCTAAACTTACGAGAAGTTTATCTACAGTCAAGTACTTCTTCTCACATCCCAGCAGAGTACAGTACCAACTACCCGGCCCTTATACCACTCTCCATTCACTCTCCATTGCGCCGAACCTGCACCCTCACTTGCAGCTTACTCACTTCTACCAAAGGTCCAGTGTCTGTATGTCCGGGGGTGGGTACTACCACTCCTGGCCATCATGACAAGTAGGCACCAAAACACCAGAGCCCAGAGCACACCACACCTGCACCCAGCACCCTGGACCACGGCATATATATCCCTGGAGTGGAGCAGCTGCATAAAGGCAGTAGATGGATGGGAGGGGGGCTTCTCCACCTATAGTGGTCTTTACCCCCACCAGTATTCTCATCTATGGAGATTGTATGTGGTGACGCTATATATATGCAGCAGTTGTGAAAAGAGGAAATAACAGATATTCTCTAGACAACGGACATCTAAACTGCGGTTAACAACCGTCCAGTACAGAAGAGAAACCGCAATGTATGAGATGAGATAACAAAGTATTAGTTTCCTATAAGTGTTCTGCAAGAAAGTCAGCAAGAAAATTTCCATTGTTGCAGCTGTTGGTTTTATTTTCACTTTTTACTGTATATTATTAGCAAGCTCTAAGGGTCCCATTCCATGGGCCGATGGGGGCCCGATCAACAATGTAAACGAGCGCCGATCTGCTAGATCGGCGCTTGTTTACTGGGCCTATTCCACGGCCGAATAATCGTTTAGCGAGGGCAGCAGGGACATCGTTACCAATGTCCTTGCAGCCCTTGTTTAAACCTCATACTTTACCTGTCCAGGCTTCAGGTCTTCTGCGCTCCTTCTCCCGGTCCCACGCGCAGCAGCAGCTTTGGAGAGGCCTGTCTGAGCTGACAGACCGCTCAGGGAATCAGTGGCCGCAGCTGTCCTGGCCAGTGATTGGCTGAGCGGTCTGTCAGCTCAGACAGGCCTCTCCGAAGCTGCTGCTGCGGACCGGGAGAAGGAGAGCAGGAGAAGACCTGCAGCCTGGACAGGTAAAGTATGGTGTTTTTAAATCATCGGTCGCCCGCCGCGCACCGCTATTCCACGTAGCGATGTGCGGGTGGCGCACAACGATTTTAGGTTTGAACCTAAATAAACGATCAGCCGATGACACGATCATCGGCTGATCGTTCTCTCTATTCCACGGATCGATAGTCGGCCCAATACGGCCGATTATCGCTCCGTGGAGTAGGCCCCTAAGTCATTGTGGTCGCTTGGCCACTGTAAAGAGAAAGTCCCATTCTCTAGAGGTCCGGCCTGTCCTGCTGTGTATATTGGTGATTTGTATAACTTATGGGGGGGGCAATACAATACTGGGACTGGGACTTTGAAAGTTTACAGTTAACCCCTTAATCTGGGGTCCCGATCACACTGCATAGCATATGGCATAGCAGTGATCACTGTATGAAATCTACTGTGACTGTGTAAAAATCCCATAGAACTTAAAAAGTTTAATAAAATAAATAAATAAATGTTTTTTAAAAATGCCCCAAAGCCCCTCCCCCAATAAAAGCCTAAATTACCCCATTCCCTCATTTCCATTTTATACATAAAACACATAAAAGTAATAAAATAAGTAAACATATTATATGTGGTAACGTGCGTAATCGTCTACTCTATTTAAATAAAACAGTATTATTACGGCGTGAACAAAAAGCTTTAAAAAAAAAATGCCAGGATCACTGATTTTTTATTACATAGCCCATTAGTCCATTGATAAGTATGGATTTCTTATGCTTATTGACATGGGGGGAAAACGTCAGCACACATCTCCTATCAACATCGTCTATACAGGGACTTCCCATCAAACATAGGTCACATATGTCTACATGTAGGGCACTGTATGGACACTGGGCATCTACTGTATATAGGAGGCATTCATCTGTATACGTCCAGAGCACCGTTTTATAATAACTATTCTGATTTGTTTTCTTATAGTATCTATGTTTGCGCTGGGTATGTTTTATCTATATTTTATATTTTAAGTGTTAGAATTCAAAAAATGCAAATGAATTACCTAAGGTTTATTTTTAGCATTTTTTTAACTAGTTTTTAATTAGTAAAGCATAAAAAAAACATAGATGTATAATAATATTGCTGGTATTGTCTGACACACAGGTATACCACAAAGTGAACCATGTTAAAAAAAAGGAATAAAAATAAAATTAGCAGAATAATTTCCACAGAAACAAGGTATGCTGATAGAAATAAAAAACTTACAGCTCTTGGAAGACAGAGATAAAAAAGAAAAAAAAAACAATGCAAATAAAAGTCTCCGGTTTCATCAATAAAAGATCCAAATGTTCTCCTGTCTTCTTATAATGGTCGGTATACTGACGCTGTTCAGACAATACAGCCTCCTCATTTACAGGATAAAAATAAAAAATGACTAAAACCTAAGGAATAACCGAAATTTTATACCCGAAAGTGAGAAAATGATATCAGATGTGATGTGCAATAAATGCTATACGGATAGAGAATACACCAGACTATAAACATATAAAAGGATTCATCATTTCTGTCCCTATAGATGCCGTTACTCAAGGAAAAGCTGCCGTACTGCATAATATAGTCACAGCTATTCAGATATAATCTTATATATAAGATCAGGGGGGGGGGGGGAACTGTAGTAGAAGTGAAGTGAAGTAATGTATCAGATTATTTTATCCTCAAAGGTTATTAAAAGAGGAGACGCTCAGTATAGATGGAGGGCACAGTATAGAGGGGGTGCATAGTATAGAGGGGGCACAGTATAGAGGGGGTGCACAGTATAGAGGGGGTGCACAGTATAGAGGGGGCACAGTATAGAGGGGGTGCACAGTATAGAGGGGGTGCACAGTATAGAGGGGGCACAGTATAGAGGGGGTGCACAGTATAGAGGTGGTGCACAGTATAGAGGGGTGCACAGTATAGAGGGGGTGCACAGTATAGAGGGGTGCACAGTATAGAGATGGTGCACAGTATAGAGGGGGTGCATAGTATAGAGGGGGTGCACAGTATAGAGGGGGGCACAGTATAGAGGGGGGGCACAGTATAGAGGGGGGGCACAGTATAGAGATGGTGCACAGTATAGAGGGGGTGCATAGTATAGAGGGGGTGCACAGTATAGAGGTGGGCACAGTATAGAGGGGGGGCACAGTATAGAGGGGGGGCACAGTATAGAGATGGTGCACAGTATAGAGGGGGGGCACAGTATAGAGGGGGTGCACAGTATAGAGGGGGTGCACAGTATAGAGGGGGTGCACAGTATAGAGGAGGGCACAGTATAGAGGGGGTGCACAGTATAGAGGAGTGCACAGTATAGAGGGGGTGCATAGTATAGAGGGGGTGCACAGTATAGAGGGGGGCACAGTATAGAGGGGGGGCACAGTATAGAGGGGGGGCACAGTATAGAGATGGTGCACAGTATAGAGGGGGTGCACAGTATAGAGGGGGGGCACAGTATAGAGGGGGGGCACAGTATAGAGGGGGTGCACAGTATAGAGGGGGTGCACAGTATAGAGGGGTGCACAGTATACAGGGGGGGCACAGTATACAGGGGGGGCACAGTATAGAGGGGGGGCACAGTATAGAGGGGGGCACAGTATAGAGGGGGCACAGTATAGAGGGGGCACAGTATAGAGGGGTGCACAGTATAGAGGGGGTGCACAGTATACAGGGGGGGGCACAGTATAGAGGGGGCACAGTATAGAGGGGTGCACAGTATAGAGGGGGTGCACAGTATAGAGGGGGCAAAAAATAGAGGGGGGCACAGTATACAGGGGGTGCATAGTATAGAGGGGGTGCACAGTATAAAGGAGACACAGTATAGAGGGGGGCACAGTATAGAGTGGGTGCATAGTATAGAGGGGGCACAGTATAGAAGAGGACACAGTATAGAGGGGACACAGTATAGAAGAGGACACAGTATAGAGGGGACACAGTATAGAAGGGGTGCACAGTATAGAGGGGACACAGTATAGAGGGGGCACAGTATAGAGGAGAGCACAGTATAGAGGAGAGCACAGTATAGAGGGTGCATAGTATAGAGGGGGTGCACAGTATAGAGGGGTGCACAGTATAGAGGGGGTGCACAGTATAGAGGGGTGCACAGTATAGAGGGGGCACAGTATAGAGGGGGCATACAGTATAGAGGGGGCACAGTATAGAGGGGGTGCACAGTATAGAGGGGGCGCACAGTATAGAAGGGGACACAGTATAGAGGGGGCACAGTATAGAGGGTGCATAGTATAGAGGGAGTGCACACTATAGAGGGGGCACAGTATAGAGGGGGCACAGTATAGAGGGTGCATAGTATAGAAGGAGTGCACACTATAGAGGGGGCACAGTATAGAGGGGGCACAGTATAGAGGTGGTGCACAGTATAGAGGGGTGCACAGTATAGAGGGGGTGCACAGTATAGAGGGGGGGCACAGTATAGAGGGGGCACAGTATAGAGGGGGACACAGTATAGAGGGAGTTCACAGTATAGACAGAGAGCACAGTATAGAGGGGGCACACAGTACAGAGGGGGGCACAGTATAGAGGGGGCACACAGTACAGAGGGGGTGCACAGTATAGAGGGGGCACAGTATAGAAGGGGGCACAGTATAGAGGGGTGCACGGTAAACAGGAGTGCACAGTATAGAGGGGGCACAGTATAGAGGGGGTGCACAGTATAGAGGGTGCATAGTATAGAGGGAGTGCACACTATAGAGGGGGCACAGTATAGAAGAGGACACAGTATAGAGGGGGCACAGTATAGAGGGGGCACAGTATAGAGGGTGCACAGTATAGAGGGGGCACAGTATAGAGGGAGTGCACAGTATAGAGGGGTGCACAGTATAGAGGGGGCACAGTATAGAGGGGGTGCACAGTATAGAGGGGGCGCACAGTATAGAGGGGGCACAGTATAGAGGGGGCACAGTATAGAGGTGGTGCACAGTATAGAGGGGGCACAGTATAGAGGGGGCACAGTATAGAGGGGACACAGTATAGAGGGCGCACAGTATAGAAGGGGACACAGTATAGAGGGGGCACAGTATAGACAGAGAGCACAGTATAGAGGGGGTGCACAGTATAGAGGGGGGCACAGTATAGAAGGGGACACAGTATAGAGGGGTGCACAGTATAGAGGGGGGCACAGTATAGAGGGGGGCACAGTATAGAGGGGGGCACAGTATAGAGGGGGGCACAGTATAGAAGGGGTGCACAGTATAGAAGGGGAACAGTATAGAAGGGGACACAGTATAGAGGGGGTGCACAGTATAGAGGGGGCACAGTATAGAGGGGGGCACAGTATAGAGGGGGGCACAGTATAGAGGGGGGCACAGTATAGAGGGGGGGCAGAGTATAGAGGGGGGCACAGTATAGAAGGGGTGCACAGTATAGAAGGGGAACAGTATAGAAGGGGACACAGTATAGAGGGATGCACAGTATAGAGGTGGTGCACAGTATAGAGGGTGTGCTCAGTATAAAGGGTGCACAGTATAGAGGGGGCACAGTATAGAGGGGATGCACAGTATAGATGGGGTGCACAGTATAGAAGGGGACACAGTATAGAGGTGGTGCACAGTATAGAGGGGGGCACAGTATAGAGGTGGTGCACAGTATAGAGGGGGCACAGTATAGAGGGGGCACAGTATAGAGGGGACACAGTATAGAGGGCGCACAGTATAGAAGGGGACACAGTATAGAGGGCGCACAGTATAGAAGGGGACACAGTATAGAGGGAGTTCACAGTATAGACAGAGAGCACAGTATAGAGGGGGCACACAGTACAGAGGGGGGCACAGTATAGAGGGGGCACACAGTACAGAGGGGGGCACAGTATAGAGGGGGGCACAGTATAGAGGTGGTGCACAGTATAGAGGTGGTGCACAGTATAGAGGGTGTGCTCAGTATAAAGGGGGTGCACAGTATAGAGGGGGTGCACAGTATAGAAGGGGCACAGTATAGAAGGAGACACAGTATAGAGGTGGTGCACAGTATAGAGGGGGTGCACAGTATAGAGGGGGTACACAGTATAGAAGGGGCACAGTATAGAAGGAGACACAGTATAGAGGTGGTGCACAGTATAGAGGTGGTGCACAGTATAGAGGGTGTGCTCAGTATAAAGGGGGTGCACAGTATAGAGGGGGTGCACAGTATAGAAGGGGCACAGTATAGAAGGAGACACAGTATAGAGGTGGTGCACAGTATAGAGGTGGTGCACAGTATAGAGGGTGTGCTCAGTATAAAGGGGGTACACAGTATAGAGGGGGCACAGTATAGAGGGGGTGCACAGTATAGAGGGGGCACAGTATAGAGGTGGTGCACAGTATAGAGGGGGTGCACAGTATAGAGGGGGCACAGTATAGAGGGGGTGCACAGTATAGAGGGGGCACAGTATAGAGGGGGGCACAGTATAGAGGGGGTGCACAGTACAGAGGAGTGCACAGTATAGAGGGGGCACAGTATAGAGGGGACACAGTATAGAGGGCGCACAGTATAGAAGGGGACACAGTATAGAGGGGGCACAGTATAGACAGAGAGCACAGTATAGAGGGGGTGCACAGTATAGAGGGGGGCACAGTATAGAAGGGGACACAGTATAGAGGGGTGCACAGTATAGAGGGGGGCACAGTATAGAGGGGGGCACAGTATAGAGGGGGGCAGAGTATAGAGGGGGGCACAGTATAGAAGGGGTGCACAGTATAGAAGGGGAACAGTATAGAAGGGGACACAGTATAGAGGGATGCACAGTATAGAGGGGGTGCACAGTATAGAGGGTGTGCTCAGTATAGAGGGGGCACAGTATAGAGGGGGCACAGTATAGAGGGGGTGCACAGTATAGAGGTGGTACACAGTATAGAGGGGGCACAGTATAGAGGGGGCACAGTATAGAGGGGATGCACAGTATAGATGGGGTGCACAGTATAGAAGGGGACACAGTATAGAGGTGGTGCACAGTATAGAGGGGGGCACAGTATAGAGGTGGTGCACAGTATAGAGGGGGCACAGTATAGAGGGGGCACAGTATAGAGGGGACACAGTATAGAGGGCGCACAGTATAGAAGGGGACACAGTATAGAGGGAGTTCACAGTATAGACAGAGAGCACAGTATAGAGGGGTGCACAGTACAGAGGGGGGCACAGTATAGAGGGGGCACACAGTACAGAGGGGGGCACAGTATAGAGGTGGTGCACAGTATAGAGGTGGTGCACAGTATAGAGGGTGTGCTCAGTATAAAGGGGGTGCACAGTATAGAGGGGGTGCACAGTATAGAAGGGGCACAGTATAGAAGGAGACACAGTATAGAGGTGGTGCACAGTATAGAGGTGGTGCACAGTATAGAGGGTGTGCTCAGTATAAAGGGGGTGCACAGTATAGAGGGGGTGCACAGTATAGAAGGGGCACAGTATAGAGGGGGGCACAGTATAGAGGGGGTGCACAGTACAAAGGAGTGCACAGTATAGAGGGGGCACAGTATAGAGGGGACACAGTATAGAGGGCGCACAGTATAGAGGGAGTTCACAGTATAGACAGAGAGCACAGTATAGAGGGGGCACACAGTACAGAGGGGGGCACAGTATAGAGGGGGCACACAGTATAGAGGGGGGCACAGTATAGAGGGGGGCACAGTATAGAGGGGGGCACAGTATAGAAGGGGGCACAGTATAGAGGGGGGCACAGTATAGAGGGGGGCACAGTATAGAGGTGGTGCACAGTATAGAGGTGGTGCACAGTATAGAGGGGTGCACAGTATAGAGGGGGGCACAGTATAGAGGGGGTGCACAGTACAGAGGAGTGCACAGTATAGAAGGGGGCACAGTATAGAGGGGTGCACGGTATAGAGGAGTGCACAGTATAGAAGGGGGCACAGTATAGAGGGGTGCACGGTATAGAGGAGTGCACAGTATAGAAGGGGGCACAGTATAGAGGGGTGCACAGTATGGAGGGGGTGCACAGTACAGAGGGGTGCATAGTAAAGAAGAGGACACAGTATAGAGGGGGCACAGTATAGAGGGGTGCACAGTATAGAAGGGGACACAGTATAGAGGGGGTGCACAGTACAGAGGAGTGCACAGTATAGAGGGGTGCATAGTAAAGAAGGGGACACAGTATAGAGGGGGTGCACAGTATAGAGGGGTGCATAGTATAGAAGGGGACACAGTATAGAGGGGGTGCACAGTATAGAGGGGATGCACAGTAGATATGGGGTGCACAGTATAGAGGGGATGCACAGTACAGAGGGGGTGCACAGTATAGAGGGGGTGCACAGTATAGAGAGCACAGTATAGAGGGGGCACAGTATAGAGGGGATGCACAGTATAGATGGGGTGCACAGTATAGAAGGGGACACAGTATAGAGGTGGTGCACAGTATAGAGGGGGGCACAGTATAGAGGTGGTGCACAGTATAGAGGGGTGCACAGTATAGAGGGGGTGCACAGTATAGAGGGGGGGCACAGTATAGAGGGGGCACAGTATAGAGGGGGACACAGTATAGAGGGAGTTCACAGTATAGACAGAGAGCACAGTATAGAGGGGGCACACAGTACAGAGGGGGGCACAGTATAGAGGGGGGCAGAGTATAGAGGGGGGCACAGTATAGAAGGGGTGCACAGTATAGAAGGGGAACAGTATAGAAGGGGACACAGTATAGAGGGATGCACAGTATAGAGGTGGTGCACAGTATAGAGGTGGTGCACAGTATAGAGGGTGTGCTCAGTATAAAGGGTGCACAGTATAGAGGGGGCACAGTATAGAGGGGATGCACAGTATAGAGGGGATGCACAGTATAGAAGGTGCACAGTATAGAGGTGGTGCACAGTATAGAGGGGGGCACAGTATAGAGGTGGTGCACAGTATAGAGGGGGCACAGTATAGAGGGGGCACAGTATAGAGGGCGCACAGTATAGAAGGGGACACAGTATAGAAGGGGTGCACAGTATAGAGGGGGGCACAGTATAGAGGTGGTGCACAGTATAGAGGGCGCACAGTATAGAAGGGGACACAGTATAGAGGGGGGCACAGTATAGAGGAGGGCACAGTATAGAGGTGGTGCACAGTATAGAGGGGGCACAGTATAGAGGGGACACAGTATAGAGGGGGCACAGTATAGAGGGGGCACAGTATAGAGGGGACACAGTATAGAGGGGGCACAGTATAGAGGGGACACAGTATAGAGGGCGCACAGTATAGAAGGGGACACAGTATAGAGGGAGTTCACAGTATAGACAGAGAGCACAGTATAGAGGGGGCACACAGTACAGAGGGGGGCACAGTATAGAGGGGGCACACAGTACAGAGGGGGGCACAGTATAGAGGGGGGCACAGTATAGAGGGGGGCACAGTATAGAGGGGGGCACAGTATAGAAGGGGTGCACAGTATTGAAGGGGAACAGTATAAAAGGAGACACAGTATAGAGGTGGTGCACAGTATAGAGGTGGTGCACAGTATAGAGGGTGTGCTCAGTATAAAGGGGGTGCACAGTATAGAGGTGGTGCACAGTATAGAGGGGGTGCACAGTATAGAAGGGGCACAGTATAGAGGGGGGCACAGTATAGAGGGGGTGCACAGTACAGAGGAGTGCACAGTATAGAAGGGGGCACAGTATAGAGGGGTGCACGGTATAGAGGAGTGCACAGTATAGAAGGGGGCACAGTATAGAGGGGTGCACGGTATAGAGGAGTGCACAGTATAGAAGGGGGCACAGTATAGAGGGGTGCACATTATGGAGGGGGTGCACAGTACAGAGGGGTGCATAGTAAAGAAGAGGACACAGTATAGAGGGGGCACAGTATAGAGGGGGCACAGTATAGAGGGGTGAACAGTATAGAAGGGGACACAGTATAGAGGGGGTGCACAGTACAGAGGAGTGCACAGTATAGAGGGGTGCATAGTAAAGAAGGGGACACAGTATAGAGGGGGCACAGTATAGAGGGGGGCACAGTATAGAGGGGGCACAGTATAGAGGGGTGCATAGTATAGAAGGGGACACAGTATAGAGGGGGTGCACAGTATAGAGGGGATGCACAGTAGATATGGGGTGCACGGTATAGAGGGGGGCACAGTATAGAGGGGATGCACAGTACAGAGGGGGTGCACAGTATAGAGGGGGTGCACAGTATAGAGAGCACAGTATAGAGGGGGGCACAGTATAGAGGGGGGGCACAGTATAGAGGGGATGCACAGTATAGAGGGGGTGCACAGTATATAGGGGGGCACAGTATAGAGGGGGCACAGTATAGAGGGGGGCACAGTATAGAGGGGGTGCACAGTATAGAGGGGATGCAGATTATAGAGGGGGGCACAGTATAGAGGGGGTGCACAGTATAGAGGGGATGCAGAGTATAGAGGGGGTCACAGTATAGAGGGGGGTACAGTATAGAGGAGAGCACAGTATAGAGGGGGCACAGTATAGAGGGGGTGCACAGTATAGAGGGGATGCACAGTAGATATGGGGTGTACAGTATAGAGGGGGGCACAGAATAGAGGGGATGCACAGTATAGAGGAGGGCAGAGTGTAGAGGGGGTGCACAGTATAGAGGGGGTGCACAGTATAGAGGGGGGCACAGTATAGAGGGGGGCACAGTATAGAGCGGGGCACAATATAGAGGAGGGCACAGTATAGAGGGGATGCACAGTATAGAGGGGGCACAGTATAGAGGAGGGCACAGTATAGAAGGGGACACAGTACAGAGGGGGTGCACAGTATAGAGGGGGCACAGTATAGAGGGGGTACACAGTATAGAGGGGGCACAGTATAGATGGAGCACAGTATAGAGGGGAGCACAGTATAGAGGGGGCACAGTATAGAGGGGTGCACAGTATTCTAATATTCTCTCCGATATTACTTAGTTTTGCTCATTGATTTCCATCTCCGACCAGTGCTACGGCTACACCGCACATTGCGACCCTCCACCTAGTGTTAGTGCATTGTGCTGCGACACAACTATCACAAAGTATCCAACAAAGTATCTACAGCAGTTTGGGTTGTAGATCAGAAGTCACACTCAGCTTTGCCAACACCGACCGCTACAATTTACTAATAGAGTTATACGACTACACGTCACAGGCAATTTGCTATTCCACAACACATAGGGGACATTTACTGAGGAGTCTAATATGTGCCACTAGTCTCATGTGTGCGACTTATTCTGTTCCAATATATTGTGTGTGTTATGGAAAAGTCATAGTAAATGCGTCGCAAAAAATCCCAAACACATTCCCCCGGCACTGACCAGACATTGGCCGTCAGCAATTTGGGAAATTTTTTAAAAAGTGGCAAATAATATATTGGGTGCCGATTCCCGGATTATGCAAATTTTGGGATGAATATTCCAAACGGGCAGATTAAGAAAAAAAGTTGCATCTAAAAAATATTCGCCCGTCGTACACTGGTTCATGAATGGGACATTCAAGTATTCACCTAAAAACAGGCGCAAAGCTCTTGATAAATTTCCCCCATGGTGTATAGCCGATGCTAATGGACACATAAAATGATAAGATTATGACCATATTCCTAGGATCCCCTCATGCAGGATAATGGCGGTGACAATGAGAATACTTACAGATGATGATGAGGATGGTGGAGACCATTGTGAGCTGGGAGGTGACGGCTGACAGTCCCATACCTGGTGCTGACTATAATGTAAGGACCTGTACAAGTTACACACAGCTTTACATCTTGCCGAGGAAGGAAATAAAAAAAAAATTGAGCCAGTGACGAAGCCTTCATGTACAGGGCACTGTACTACATCACCAGATTTTAATTTTTTTGCCATTTTTGATCCTTATTTTGTTCAGAATCGAAAACTTTGAAAAAGTTGCAAATCTTTTAATTCTATTTTTTTCCACTTGTGTTTTTGATAAAATTATTGACCAAGATGAGAGTAAAAAACAAAGCTTTAAACCTATTTTGGCCATTCCCAATGTCTTTATGTTGGATTAACTTTGTGATATTTGTTTTACTTATTATGAGTTTTTAGATTTTTTTTTTGTTTTTGTGAAATGTCGGCCCAAATCGATCAGTGACCAATCACAGCTCATGTTTTATATCTTAACAAGCTCCAGTAAAATGAAAGCGTAGATGTGATTGGTTGCTGTGGGGGAAAACCAGACAAGGGGGGGGTTTCAGACAGTCTGATACATCTAAGCCATTGGGGGTTAAATTAAGGCGGAAAAAAAAATGTGAAAATTTTGTACAATTTGTATTTTTCAAAATGTGAAATTCCTCAATGCAACAAAAATGTGTTAATTATTCAAGTAACATTTACAACTTGCCCGCCATTATTATCATCATTCTGTAGACGTCCTTTTTTAGGAGGCTTGTGAGTTTAGCGGCAGATTTTATAATTTTCAAGACAATTTACAAAACCTATTTATTGGGGTACAAGTAAGGTTTTACAAACAGTAAAAATAATAGCAAAATACAGCTGTAAATTATTAAGGCTGAGTTCACACTACGTTTTTTCCCAAAAAACGAGTTTTTGCAAAAAACGGATGGGAAAAAAAGTAAATTTTTTTCCATTGACTTCCATTACATAGAGAAACGGACCAAAACGTATCCTTTTTTTTTTAAACGTACACAAAAATAACGTCAGCTACTCAAAAATGTAGTGTGAATCCAGCTAAAGGTGCGTTTACACGAAACGATAATTGGCCCGATCGTACGATTAACGATGTCAGAGTAACAATGTTTTTTTTCATAAGGATCAGCGTTTAGACGGTACGATATATCGTACGAAAATCGTTTTGCGATCACTTAAGCCTATCTCACACATTGGTTTAATCGGTGAACGACTGTTCACATGGAACGATCTGCGAATTTTTTGCGAACGACGATTTGATAACATGTTGAAAGATCAAAATGAACGATTTTTCGTTCGTCGTTTGATCGTTCACTGCGTTTACACGTACGATTATCGTTCAAATTCGATCGTTATCGCGCAAATTCGCACAATAATCGTTACGTGTAAACGCACCATTGGAGCACTCTATTGAAGTCAATGGGAAAGTCACCTGGCTGAGCATGCTCATTATTTACCACCATTTAAAACTTAGCCTTCCATGGAGAATTTTCATATTTTTTACAGTGAACACAGTCCAGCGCATTTCCCTTGCTTCACTACAGTCTATAAAGTTTAAATTAAAAAAAAACTACAGATTTTTCATCGTTTGTGTTTTTTATTTATCAGTGAAATTATTTCATTTTCATAAAACAACATTTCACACATTTTCATTTATAATGGTCACAGACAATTTTAGAGCCCATTGAACTCTATGGGGGAGATTTATCGAACATGGTGTAAAGTGAAACTGGCTCAGTTGCCCCTAACAACCAATCAGATTCAACCTTTCATTTTTTAAAGAGTCTGTGAGGAATGAAAGGTGGAATCTGATTGGTTGTTAGGGGCAACTGAGCCAATTTCAATTTACACTATGTTTGATAAATCTCCCTCTGTCTGTCTATTCAGCCGATCCATGTCGTGAAAAAATAGAGCACATCCTAGTGTGGAGCGGGCATATGGCACAGATTCCCCAAGTTTTTTTTTTTTTCTTTTTTTAACTCTGCCGTTTGGCTGTGCCAAAACAACAAAAATTCTCGGCAACAGAGGGTGCTGGAAACAGATCAAACAGAGTCAGCCGTCTCAGTCCAGTGTGGCAATAGTTTCTTAGGCCGGGCGGGCCGGGCGATGGCACGGGGCGCCGCCAGCTAGGGGGCGCTAGTGGCCATCCCACGGGACCTCATCCAGCGGGGTAGAAAGCATGCCAGGCCGCCGCCCACCACGCTCTTCTGCTGCCGCCCCCCTGCATCCATATAGCCCCCACCCCTGCTCTAGATGCACCCCTTGCCTCCCGACTGCATCTCCCCTGTACTGCGCTCATCCTCTGAGCGCACATCACCAGCTCCTAACGTCCCCGCCATCCTCAACCCGGCTGCATCCCAGCTGCGACCGCACTCATCTTCTGATGTTAGGCCGCCCCGCTCATCTTCTGAGCTCAGGCCGCCCAGCATCCCCTGCGCAGATCACATGACCAGGCCGCCGCCGCCATTGGACGTCGTCTCTCCCTCCAGCAGGATCCATCCCCGCAGTGACAGGCTGGAGAAGATCCAAAGATAGAGGGACCCGATCCATTCCAAGATTAGGTGAGTATAATTTTATTTTTTTGTGCTGGGCAATGCAGGAGACAGTATAGCAATAGGGACAGAGTACAGGGGGACAGTATTACAATGGGGACAGCACAGCATAGGGGGACAGTCTTACAATTGGGACGGAGCACAGAGGGGATTATTACAATGGGGACAGCACAGGAGGACAGTATACAATGGGGACAGCCCAGGGGGACAGTATTACAATGGGGACAGCGCACTGGGACAGTATTACAATGGGGACAGCACAGGGGGACAGAGTTACAATGGGGACAGCGCACTGGGACAGTATTACAATGGGGACAGCACACTGGGACAGTATACAATGGGGACAGCACAGGGGGACAGAGTTACAATGGGGACAGCCCAGGGGGACAGTATTACAATGGGGACAGCGCACTGGGACAGTATTACAATGGGGACAGCACACTGGGACAGTATTACAATGGGGACAGCACACTGGGACAGTATACAATGGGGACAGCACAGGGGGACAGAGTTACAATGGGGACAGCCCAGGGGGACAGTATTACAATGGGGACAGCGCACTGGGACAGTATTACAATGGGGACAGCACACTGGGACAGTATTACAATGGGGACAGCACACTGGGACAGTATACAATGGGGACAGCACAGGGGGACAGAGTTACAATGGGGACAGCACAGGGGGACAGTATTACAATGGGGACAGCACAGGGGGACAGTATTACAATGGGGACAGCACACTGAGACAGTATTAAAATGGGGATAGCACACTGGGACAGTATACAATGGGGACAGCACAGGGGGACAGAGTTACAATGGGGACAGTACAGGGGGACAGTATTACAATGGGGACAGCGCACTGGGACAGTATTACAATGGGTACAGCACACTGGGACAGTATACAATGGGGACAGCACACTGGGACAGTATACAATGGGGACAGCACAGGGGGACAGAGTTACAATGGGGACAGCACACTGGGACAGTATTACAATGGGTACAGCACACTGGGACAGTATTACAATGGGGACAGCGCACTGGGACAGTATTACAATGGGGACAGCACACTGGGACAGTATTACAATGGGGACAGCACACTGGGACAGTATACAATGGGGACAGCACAGGGGGACAGAGTTACAATGGGGACAGCCCAGGGGGACAGTATTACAATGGGGACAGAGCACAGGGGGACAGTATTACAATGGGGACAGCACACTGAGACAGTATTAAAATGGGGATAGCACACTGGGACAGTATACAATGGGGACAGCACAGGGGGACAGAGTTACAATGGGGACAGTACAGGGGGACAGTATTACAATGGGGAAAGCATAGGGGACAGTATTACAATGGGTACAGCACACTGGGACAGTATACAATGGGGACAGCACAGGGGGACAGTATTACAATGGGGACAGCACAGGGGGACAGAGTTACAATGGGGACAGTACAGGGGGACAGTATTACAATGGGGAAAGCACAGGGGACAGTATTACAATGGGTACAGCACACTGGGACAGTATACAATGGGGACAGCACAGGGGGACAGTATTACAATGGGGGCAGAGCACAGGGGGACAGTATACAATGGGGACAGCACACTGGGACAGTATTACAATAGGGACAGCACACTGGGACAGTATTACAATGGGGACAGCACACTGGGACACTATTACAATGGGGACAGAGCACAGGGACAGTATTACAATGGGGACAGAGCACAGGGGGACAGTATTACAATGGGGACAGCACACTGGGACAGTATTACAATGGGGACAGCACACTGGGACAGTATACAATGGGGACAGCACAGGGGGACAGAGTTACAATGGGGACAGCACAGGGGGACAGTATTACAATGGGGACAGCACAGGGGGACAGTATTACAATGGGGACAACACACTGGGACAGTATTACAATGGGGACAACACACTGGGACAGTATTACAATGGGGACAGCACAGGGGGACAGAGTTACAATGGGGACAGCACAGGGGGACAGTATTACAATGGGGACAGCACAGGGGGACAGTATTACAATGGGGGCAGAGCACAGGGGTACAGTATTACAATGGTAACAGCACACTGGGACAGTATACAATGGGGACAGCACACTGGGACAGTATTACAATGGGGACAGCACACTGGGACACTATTACAATAGGGACAGCACACTGGGACAGTATTACAATGGGGACAGCACACTGGGACAGTATACAATGGGAACAGCACACTGGGACAGTATTACAATGGGGACAGAGCACAGGGACAGTATTACAATGGGGACAGAGCACAGGGGGACAGTATTACAATAGGGACAGCACACTGGGACAGTATTACAATGGGGACAGCACACTGGGACAGTATTACAATGGGGACAGCACACTGGGACAGTATTACAATGGGGACAGCACACTGGGACAGTATACAATGGGGACAGCACAAGGGACGGTATTACAATGGGGACAGCACAGGGGGACAGTATTACAATGGGGACAGCACACTGGGGGACAGTATTACAATGGGGACAGCACACTGGGACAGTATTACAATGGGGACAGCACACTGGGACAGTATTACAATGGGGACAGCACACTGGGACAGTATTACAATGGGGACAGCACACTGGGACAGTATTACAATGAGGACAGAGCACAGGGGGACAGTATTACAATGGGGACAGCACAGGGGACAGTATTACAATGAGGACAGAGCACAGGGGGACAGTATTACAATGGGGACAGCACAGGGGACAGTATTACAATGGGGACAGCACAGGGGACAGTATTACAATGAGGACAGAGCACAGAGACAGTATTACAATGGGGACAGAGCACAGGGACAGTATTACAATGGGGACAGAGCACAGGGACAGTATTACAATGGGGACAGAGCACAGGGGGACAGTATTACAATAGGGACAGAGCACAGGGGGACAGTATTACAATGGGGACAGAGCACAGAGGACAGTATTACAATGGAGACAGGGCTCAGGGGGCATTATTACTATATGGGGACACAGCAGGGGATCCTATATACAGGAGGCAACCCGCATACCTACTGACTCTACTGCATATGACACAAAAATGTGGAAGGAAGTTGTTGTAAGTGCGTACCCTAAGATGTTTGTCTGGCAGGTTCAGAAGAGATGAATTGTGGCTGCAAGAAATCATCATGGTGGCCTGGGCCGGATGGAGAGGAAAAGGAAAGTAACACCTTGGATCAAAGAAGACGTCACCTGTGAGTCACTGAATGGGGGGGGGGGGGGGGGGGGGGCGCTTCTATCAAGATTCGCCCTGTAGTCAAAATAACCTAGAAACTGCCCTGGTTATTATATATATATATAGTTATAACCTGAGCTTATTATTATAGAGCCTATTACACCTATTATACTGCTATTATTTCATGAATATGCAAAAGAAGAGCCTGTCTTAAAACACAGGACCAGCCAGATATCCCTCCGGGAAGGACCCAGCCATGGGGTGGCTGCTGTAGGGAAACCACCAAAACCGCCATATTAAGTGGCCCTATAAGTCAATGTAATGACAAGGGAAAAACCAAGGCCAGGTATCCATCCACAGACAGCTGTTTCGGGGTGTTGCCCCTCATCAGTGTAGAGCAGGATTCTGACTAGGTGGGAGCAATGCCTAGTAGAACCATATAGCAAAAAGATCACTGACAGCCAAACGATAACACTGGCGGCTGCTAGTTAAAGCACTCAATGCAGTGAAATCCTAGGTGCATTGCTCCCTGGGAAACATGATGTTTTGAGTGCTTTAACCGGCAGTGTTCTCATTTACCTGGTCTCCCTGAGATCAGCGATCTGTTTCTCTTATGGCTATTATTACATAAGCTATTAGACCAATTATAGGTTTCTTATTACATAACCTTTTATACCACTATTATTAAATAAACTATTTAGACCTATTATGGGTTTATTATTACATAACCTTTTAGATCAGGGATTGGGAACTCTAAGGCCTTCCAGCTGTTGCAAAACTACAATTCCCATCATGCCTGGACAGCTGTCCAGGCCCGATGGGTATTGTAGTTTTGCGACAGCTAGAGGGCCGATGGTTCCCCATCCCTGATCTAGTCCTTATTGAATTGTTTTGTGTACAATGATAAAACTTACAGTGATTTCCCCTAGTGCGGGTGAGGGTACTCCATTGTAACACCCAGTCTGGTACTTTTGGATGAGATTAGAGGGCAGACACTTAGGTTACCACATAGGTTTCTGTGACAACAGTCTGACGTGTTTTTCAGCATCACTGACCAAAAATAGCTGCCTGTTTCCTGCTTGTATATAGGTATAATAATTTCTACTTCACACCCGAATACCACGTCTAAATTTATTCCCTCTGTCTCCACATCAGTACAGTACATTTACCAGTACTACTGACCTTTAGAAGATTGTTCCATTGGTTATGGTCACCACCCTGTCACGTCACACTACTCCAGACACCGTCCTTCCTTAACCAACCCTTGGCTTGGTGTATACTTGCTTCCCTGTGGGTCTATGCAGAGGACTGTCCCTAGACAACCCAGGCCGAAGCCTGCCACAGTACTGTAATCTCGGGGACCCCACCCTTATCTGCCCGGGACTCCGGCCTATGCTAAAAGCATGCCCTCCCACTGAAACTATAGGACGTATCCAACTCAGGTATCCTGTCACCAAGCCAATATACTGTTATAAATACACAGCAGGCTGTAATACTAAATATACTCTATGGAGAGAAAAAAATAGACATGGCCGCTCGTCCACAATGCTTATGACTGACCATCTGCTTCTCAGCACTATATACTACTAACATCAGGAGTTACTTACATTGCGATCAGGGTGCATAACCCCACACACCACGCCAAGGTTCCTGATAGCACAGCCCCACACGGCCACCACAACAACTGCGCCACAGGAGGAAGCAGCCCAGGTGCCCAGCAGCCCATGCTGCCAGACATCGCCCCCTCTTGGCTCTAGGCCACACCACCTACAGACATAGTGCCACCACAGCAATGGCCGCCACAATGGAGACCGACACCATGAAAACAAGGAAAGCAGATGGAAAGAAAAAATCCTGTTACCCTATATATACCCACTAACTAAAATGTCTGTCAGCTTGGGGGCTGCTGGGCAACTGGGCTGCTCCCTCATGTGGTACAGTCGTTGTCGCGGTGGTGGTCACTGTGTGGGGCTGCACCATTTTTAAGTTGAGGACCCACATGTATCAGGAAGCTGTGGGTGTTCCTGCCGGAGGAGCTTGGCTTTCAGGTGTTGGTAGCGGTGGAATGATGGTATGGGCTCCACACACAAACCCGCTCCCCCCCCCCCCCCCCCCCCCCCCAATACACTCTCGTTCTCCACCTGCCCTCCAGCCAATTCCTTTGGTGACTGGAGTACATCCTCTTGAATTTAACCCACCGATAGAACGGCGCCGTCATGGGGAAGCTGGTGTCCCCCGATTCCCGTGTAGTGCCGTTCTATGCACGAGTACCAGCCCGCTGCTCAAACACTGGAGGCAGGCCGCCCCGGCTTCCCCACGACGGCGCCATTCTATCGGTGGGTTAAATTCAAGAGGATGTACCTGATGGTACATCCTCTTTAAAAAGTCGCTGTCGTTACAAAAATTTATGACATCTGATAGAGATGACACGTCCAAAGTTTTGATCGGCCCTGGTCTGAGTGTTCCCCCCTGTACTGATCGGGAGATAGAGCGGGGAGAGGGCCACCCTGTAGCACAACCTCTCCCCGCTCTGAGATAGAAAAGAGTCAGGCTCCATAGAGCTCCATTATAAGTCCGACTCTTTCTTCAAACTCGGAGAGTGGACACGCAGTAGCACGGTCTTCTCCATGATCGGTACAGGTTTAAACACTCAAACTGGAAACAATAAAAAAAAATTCTAGACAGCACTTACAGTTCGCTGCAGCAGTTTTCTGTTTTTGTCTCTATGACATGAAGACTCAATAGTCCCTGGTTTGTAAATAGTCGGAGGATGCCAGCTGGGAGGCCGGCTATTCCAAGGTGGGTTAATGTAACTTGTATAGAGGAAGTCAAACAGCGTCCAAATGGTGATCTTCAATCTTTATTAGTAGCCAATACAGAAATACGTTTGGACGTTGTATTTCTTGGCTATCAATAAAGATTGAAGATTACCATTTGGTTGCTGTTGGACTCGTCTTTACATGTCAGAAGCTTTTTTGTGACGGCAGGTACACTTTAACTGAGCAAAGGCAATATGGTGACTACCAATCCCATGATCCTCCACTAGCCCTGCTCAGCCTTTACACAGCATGAGCCGGGCCAAGGCTTACTAACCAGCCAGCACACTAAAGTTTGTCCATTAACCCTTTATGAATAGGGAAACCAATAAGATATATAACATACTTCATGTGTGTCACCCACTCATTTTAATCATGCTCTGTGAGTAATGAGATTTGTGGCATTCCCATGTATACTTCTCACCAGTCGTCTGCAGGGGAAACATTTCTACCTCCTGAATGTGATGATAACATTGTATTCTCTCTAACCTGTCAGTGTAACCTGTGTGTGTATACGGCTGTGATGTGTCACCGGGCTGCTGACGCATTAGGTGTAGTTTCTTTACCAAACCCAATGAACCCTGGTGTGGAGGAGATTTAATTTTTTTTTCACTGCTACTACACCGCGATTAACGCTGCTGCCACCTCTGTCCATGTCAGGAACTGCCCAGAGCAGCAGCAAATCCTCATAGAAAACCTCTCCTGCTCTGGACAGTTCCTGACATGGACAGAGGTGGCAGCAGAGAGCACTGTGTCAGACTGGAAAGAATACACCACTTCCTGCAGGACATCCAGCAGCTGATAAGTACTGGAAGACTTGAGATTATTACATAGAAGTAATTTACAAATCTGTATCTTTATGAAACCAGTTGATTTGAAAGAAAGTAATGACAACAAACATAGGTTCAGTGTTTTGCAAAATAAAAAAATGATATTTTCCATAAAATAAAAGTTTTATTTCAGTCCCGGACAGCAGGAGACTCCTCCCCCTCCTCCCCTAGTCATCTGTCCAGTGGTCTTTGGCCCATTCTGGTAATTCAGTAGAATAGTCAAAATCCTCCCCTTTATACCGCAGGGCGTGAAGATACATGATGAGATCTTTGGGAGAAGGGTCGGGCCTGGTCAACTTACATTCTCCACATAGGGGGTCTACAAGTCCTTGCCCCTTCTCCGCAGTATCAGCACCTGATGCAACTTTACCTACACCCTCCTCCTGACCCTCACAATCCTTAACCAACACCGGGTCCGTGCCTTGATTACCAGCCGGGTCCGCACCCTGATGAGTACACGCTGAGTCTGTGCCCTGATGATGACGAGTACCAGTTGGGTCCGCACCCTGATGATGACTACCGGCTGAGTCCGCACCCTGATGAGGAGTACCAGCCGGGTCCGCACCCTGATGAGTACACGCTGAGTCTGTGCCCTGATGATGACGAGTACCAGTTGGGTCCGCACCCTGATGATGACTACTGGCTGAGTCCGCACCCTGATGAGGAGTACCAGCCAGGTCTGCACCCTGATGAGTACACACTGAGTCTGTGCCCTGATGAGTACCGGCTGGGTCTGCGCCCTGATGATGAGTACCAGCCGAGTCCATGCCCTGATGATGACTACATGCTAAGTCTGTGCCCTGATGATGACTACATGCTGAGTCTGTGCCCTGATGACAAGTACCAGCTGAGTCCGCACCCTGATGAGGAGTACCAGCCGGGTCTGTGTCCCCCGTCACAGCATCTGATGCCGCCTCCTCGCTCCGACCACTACTCCCTACTAGGTCATCCTCCCCTACGTCCAGGATATCCAGGCTCTGCTTGGCCTTGTGTTCCTCTATCAGAGTCCGCAGGAGTTCTTCGTCCGTCTTGTTGATAGCGCCCCCTTTCCCTCGGTTCGGCCCCCAGGCCTCCGTGTTGTAGATGGGGTCGTTGACTATGGGATGTCCCAGGTACTGTAGATGGACACGGATCTGATGTGTCCGCCCGGTGTAGGGGAAGCACTTGACCACGCTGGATCGGCCGTTGTAGCTGAGTCTCTGGAAGACGGTTTTGGAGGCTTTGCCTTTGGGATGGACACGACATACGCCGATCTTATAGGAGACGACCAGTATGGGCTCCTCGCAGGTCACCGTCTCCTCCGGGAACTCTCCGCACACTCTGCACACGTATTCCTTCTCCACCTGCACAGGATGATATTATACACAGTGTCACAGGCTGTGAGATCAGTCATGGGGGGAGATTTATCAAACATGGTGTAAAGTGAAACTGGCTCAGTCGCCGCTAGCAACCAATCAGATTCCACCTTTCATTTTCCAAAGAGTCTGTGAGGAATGAAAGGTGGAATCTGATTGGTTGCTAGGGGCGACTGAGCCAGTTTCACTTTACATCATGTTTGATAAATCCTTGTGTCCAGAACTGGATCTTATATGGAAAATGGACTGATAAATGTAAGCACTAGCACTGTGTCCACCAACCTGGGGCAGAACTACAACTCTCAGCATGCCCAGGCAGCTGAATGATGGGAATTGTAGTTTTTCAAAAGCTGGAGGGCCGAAGGATCCCCCATCCGTGCACTCCATACACCCCAGGCGCCAGCAGTGGACAGGACAGCAGATACCCCATATATGACCATTTAGCCCCCTAGATGCCACAGTCAATAGGGCTCAGAGTATCTAGGCAGCTGGCAGGCAGGCGGAGCCCCTCTGTCTTCCAATAGCAGGGCGCTGAGTTAAAGGGGTACTCAAGCGAAAATATTTTTCTTTCAAATCAAGTGAAATTTATATAGACTTGTAATTTACTTCTATTTAAAAACTCTCCAGTTTTCCAGTACTTATCAGCTGCTATATGTCCTGCAGGAAGTGGTGTATACTTTCCAGTCTGACACAGTGCTCTCTGCTGCCACCTCTGTCCAGAGCAGGATAGGTTTTCTATGGGGATTTGCTGCTGCTCTGGTAAGTACCTGACACGGACAGAGGTGGCAGCAGAGAGCACTGTGTCACAGTGGAGAGAATACACCACTTCCTGCAGGACATACAGCAGCTGATAAGTACTGGACGTTTTTCAAACAGAAGTAAATTACAAATCTCTATAACTTTAAACCAGTTGATTTGAAAGAAAAGATTTTCGCGGGGGTACCCCTTTAAGATGAAAGATGGAGAATTAGTGACAGCCACCATGCCTGCCATCTACGGACATCAACCACTGTGACATCATCTCACCTTCCTCTCTCGCACTAGCTCGGCCATCTTCTTGGACACCTCAGAGGTCTTGGCAAACATGAGGACCCCGGAGGTCAGCCGGTCCAGCCGGTGAATGGTGTGCAGCTCCTTCATGTTGTGCTCTTTGCCCAAAATAAAAATGACGGTGTTGTGGCGGAAACGGCCGCAGGGATGGACGGGCAGAGACGAGGGCTTGTCCACCACCACCATGTCCTCGCTCTCGGCCAGGATACCCAGGGGCTGAGCCGTCACTGGGGGCTCGTGCCGATGCACAGTGTTCCTGAGGAAGTCATTATCCTGTGGAGGAGAAGGCGATACACTGTTATACCATCCTCAGCCGAGACCCCCGGGGACTCACAGAGACTGCAGGAGCGAGGATAGAGGCTGCCAGCAAAGAGACCCCCGGGGACTCACAGAGACTGCAGGAGCGAGGATAGAGGCTGCCAGCAAAGAGACCCCCGGGGACTCACAGAGACTGCAGGAGAAAGGATAGAGGCTGCCAGCAAAGAGACCCGCGGGGACTCACAGAGACTACAGGAGCAAGGATAGAGGCTGCCAGCAAAGAGACCCGCGGGGACTCAGAGACTGCAGGAGCGAGGATAGAGGCTGCCAGCAAAGAGACCCGCGGGGACTCACAGAGACTACAGGAGCAAGGATAGAGGCTGCCAGCAAAGAGACCCGCGGGGACTCACAGAGACTACAGGAGCGAGGATAGAGGCTGCCAGCAAAGAGACCCCCGGGGACTCACAGAGACTGCAGGAGCGAGGATAGAGGCTGCCAGCAAAGAGACCCCCGGGGACTCACAGAGACTGCAGGAGCGAGGATAGAGGCTGCCAGCAAAGAGACCCCCGGGGACTCACAGAGACTGCAGGAGCAAGGATAGAGGCTGCCAGCAAAGAGACCCCCGGGGACTCACAGAGACTGCAGGAGCGAGGATAGAGGCTGCCAGCAAAGAGACCCCCGGGGACTCACAGAGACTGCAGGAGCGAGGATAGAGGCTGCCAGCAAAGAGACCCCCGGGGACTCACAGAGACTGCAGGAGCGAGGATAGAGGCTGCCAGCAAAGAGACCCCCGGGGACACAGAGAGACTGCAGGAGCGAGGATAGAGGCTGCCAGCAAAGAGACCCCCGGGGACTCACAGAGACTGCAGGAGCGAGGATAGAGGCTGCCAGCAAAGAGACCCCCGGGGACTCACAGAGACTGCAGGAGCGAGGATAGAGGCTGCCAGCAAAGAGACCCCCGGGGACTCACAGAGACTGCAGGTGCGAGGATAGAGGATTCCAGCATTGAGACCCCCGGGGACTCAGAGAGACTGCAGGAGCGAGGATAGAGGCTGCCAGCAAAGAGACCCCCGGGGACTCACAGAGACTGCAGGAGCGAGGATAGAGGCTGCCAGCAAAGAGACCCCCGGGAACTCACAGAGACTGCAGGAGCGAGGATAGAGGCTGCCAGCAAAGAGACCCCCGGGGACTCACAGAGACTGCAGGAGCGAGGATAGAGGCTGCCAGCAAAGAGACCCCCGGGGACTCACAGAGACTGCAGGAGCGAGGATAGAGGCTGCCAGCAAAGAGACCCCCGGGGACTCACAGAGACTGCAGGAGCAAGGATAGAGGCTGCCAGCAAAGAGACCCCCGGGAACTCACAGTACAGGAGTGAGGATAGAGGCTGCCAGCAAAGAGACCCCCGGGGACTCACAGAGTGTACAGGAGAGAGTACAGAGGATGCACACACAAGGCTCCGCCCCTCCCCTCCTCCGCACAGCCGCCTCCTCCTCTCCTGCAGACTCGGCCCCCCCTCTGTACAGCACAGCTGGCTCCTCCTCCCTTGCAGGCTTCGCCGCCTCCCTCCCCCACAGGGCACTCCGGCTCCTCCTCCCCTGCAGGCTCCACCCCCTCCCTCCCAGGGCACTGCCGACTCCACCCCCTCCCTCCTCCCCAGGACACAGCCAGCTCCTCCTTCCCTGCAGGCTCCACCCTCTACTTCCTGCGGAAGACACAGTCGGCTCCTCCTCACATGCAGCCTCCGCCCCCTCCCTCCACAGGGTACAGCTGGCTCCTCCTTCCATGCAGGCTCCGCCCTCTCCCACTGCAGAGCTCAGCCAGCTCCTCCCCTTCCTCCTCCACAGAGCTCAGACGGCTGCTCCTCCCCCTGCATGCTCCGCCCCTCCTTCCACCGCAGAGCTCCGCCAGCTCCACCTCCCCCTCATGCTCCGCCCCTCCCTCAGCAGAGCTCCGCCGGCCCCTCCCCCCCTGCAGAGCTCCGCCGGCCCCTCCTCATGCTCCGTCCTCTCCCTCCCCCGCAGAGCTCCGCCGGCTCCTCCTCATGCTCCGCCCCCTCCCTCACCCGCAGAGCTCCTCCTCATGCTCCGCCGGCTCCCTCCCCCGCAGAGCTCCGCCGGCTCCTCCTCATGCTCCGCCCCCTCCCTCCCCCGCAGAGCTCCTCCTCATGCTCCGCCGGCTCCCTCCCCCGCAGAGCTCTTCCTCATGCTCCGCCGGCTCCCTCCCCCGCAGAGCTCCTCCTCATGCTCCGCCCCCTCCATCCCCCGCAGAGCTCCGCCGGCTCCTCCTCATGCTCCGCCCCCTCCCCCGCAGAGCTCCTCCTCATGCTCCGCCCCCTCCATCCCCCGCAGAGCTCCGCCGGCTCCTCCTCATGCTCCGCCCCCCTCCCCCGCAGAGCTCCTCCTCATGCTCCGCCCCCTCCCCCGCAGAGCTCCTCCTCATGCTCCGCCCCCTCCCCCCGCAGAGCTCCTCCTCATGCTCCGCCCCTCCCTCCCCCGCAGAGCTCCTCCTCATGCTCCGCCCCTCCCTCCCCCGCAGAGCTCCTCCTCATGCTCCGCCCCCTCCCCCGCAGAGCTCCTCCTCATGCTCCGCCCCCTCCCCCGCAGAGCTCCTCCTCATGCTCCGCCCCCCCCCCGCAGAGCTCCTCCTCATGCTCCGCCCCCCCCGCAGAGCTCCTCCTCATGCTCCGCCCCCCCCCAGAGCTCCTCCTCATGCTCCGCCCCCCCCCCCCCGCAGAGCTCCTCCTCATGCTCCGCCCCCCCCCCCCCCGCAGAGCTCCTCCTCATGCTCCGCCCCCTCCCCCCCCCCCGCAGAGCTCCTCCTCATGCTCCGCCCCCTCCCCCCCGCAGAGCTCCTCCTCATGCTCCGCCCCCTCCCCCCCCCCCGCAGAGCTCCTCCTCATGCTCCGCCCCCTCCCCCCCCCCCCGCAGAGCTCCTCCTCATGCTCCGCCCCCTCCCCCCCCCGCAGAGCTCCTCCTCATGCTCCGCCCCCTCCCCCCCCCCCCCCGCAGAGCTCCTCCTCATGCTCCGCCCCCTCCCCCCCCCCCCCGCAGAGCTCCTCCTCATGCTCCGCCCCTCCCTCCCCCGCAGAGCTGCTCCTCATGCTCCGCCCCTCCCTCCCCCGCAGAGCTCCTCCTCATGCTCCGCCCCCTCCCCCGCAGAGCTCCTCCTCATGCTCCGCCCCCCCCCGCAGAGCTCCTCCTCATGCTCCGCCCCCCCCCCCCCCGCAGAGCTCCTCCTCATGCTCCGCCCCCCCCCCCCCCCGCAGAGCTCCTCCTCATGCTCCGCCCCCTCCCTCCCCCGCAGAGCTCCGCCGGCTCCTCCTCACCTTCAGCACGACGCTGAGCTCGGTGACCGTGTTGTGGTTGAGCCGCAGCCTCCCGGCCCGGGCCGCCCTCCGGTAATACTCCAGCGGCTCGGAGCGGAACTCCTTACTGAAGACGTCCAGCAGGCTCCGCCCCACCCAGCGCCCCTTACAGTACGTCTCGAAGTCGAAGTAATATGGGCGGACCTTCCGCAGGCCGCTCTCTATGTACGACTCGGTCTCTCTGAAGTGCTCGTCCCCGAAGCTGACCCCGGCTCTCCGCTTGGTGGGCGGCGGCACGTAGCGCCCCTCTCCGGCCTCCCCGCGGGGCTTCCTCTTCCGCCCCCCGCGCTTCCCTCCCTCCCCCGCCGGCTCGCCTGGTTTCAGTGACATGTCAGACAGCGCCCTCCTGCCAACCCACAGCCGTCCTGTCCTGCCGCTCCACACCGCGAGCATAACACGTGGTGCGACACAGCGCAGGCGCCAGGTGATGACGTCAGCACAAAGCTGCCAATCATGTTTCTTCTGGGGGCAGGAAGAGGCTGCAGGTCACGTGACTGGTGCCGATCACGTGACCGTGCGACGGCCGGAAAATCCTCACCAGTGCGGCTTCTTCTTCATGTGGTGATAGAATTGTCCGGGAGATTACAGGATGGCGGCAGGGAAGAGGCCGGCGTCCAAGGAGCTGCTGCAGATGGATCTGTACGGGCTGCTGGGCATAGACGCCGAGGCTACCGAGAAGGAGGTGAGAGGAATGGCTGCCCATAGCAACCCCTCAGCCTACAGCTGCCTCTATGGAGGCTGAGTGTGGGGGAGGATCCTTACGTTGGGGTGGGGGTCAGTGGAGGGTCCTTACATTTGGGGGGGGTCTGTGTGCGGGAGGGGCCTTACATTGGGGTGGGGGGCATCAGTGTGGGGGAGGATCCTTACATTGGGGTGGGGGAGGGTCCTTACATGGGGGTATCAGTGTAGGGGAGGGTCCTTACATTGGGGTGGGGGGGTCAGTGTAGGGGAGGGGCCTTACATTGGGGTGGGGGAGGGTCCTTACATGGGGGGGGGGATCAGTGTAGGGGAGGGTCCTTACATTGGGGTGGGGGGTCAGTGTAGGGGAGGGGCCTTACATTGGGGTGGGGGAGGGGCCTTACATTGGGGTGGGGGGGTCTGTGTGGGGGAGGGTCCTTACATTGGGGTGGGGGGGGTCAGTGTAGGGGAGGGTCCTTACATTGGGGTGGGGGAGGGTCCTTACATTGGGGTGGGGGGTCAGTGTGGGGGAGGGTCCTTATATTGGGTTGGGGGAGGGTCCTTACATGGGGGGGATCAGTGTGGGGGAGGGTCCTTACATGGGGGGGATCAGTGTAGGGGAGGGTCCTTACATTGGGGTGGGGGGTCAGTGTAGGGGAGGGGCCTTACATTGGGGTGGGGGAGGGGCCTTACATTGGGGTGGGGGGGTCAGTGTGGGGGAGGGTCCTTACATTGGGGTGGGGGGTCAGTGTGGGGGAGGGGCCTTATATTGGGGTGGGGGGGTCAGTGTGGGGGAGGGGCCTTACATTGGTGAGGGTCCTTACATTGGGGGGGGTCAGTGTGGGGGAGGGTCCTTACATTGGGGTGGGGTGGGGGGGTCAGTGTGGGGGAGGGGCCTTACATTGGGGTGGGGTGGGGGGGTCAGTGTGGGGGAGGGGCCTTACATTGGGGTGGGGGGGGGTCTGTGCGGGAGGGGCCTTACATTGGGGTGGGGGGGTCTGGGTGGGGGAGGGTCCTTACATTGGGGTGGGGGAGGGTCCTTACATTGGTGTGGGGGTCAGTGTAGGGGAGGGTCCTTACATTGGGGTGGGGGGGTCTGTGTGCGGGAGGGGCCTTACATTGGGGTGGGGGGGTCTGTGTGGGGGAGGGTCCTTACATTGGGGTGGGGGGGTCTGTGTGGGGGAGGGGCCTTACATTGGGGTGGGGGGGTCTGTGTGGGGGAGGGGCCTTACATTGGGGTGGGGGGGTCTGTGTGGGGGAGGGTCCTTACATTGGGGTGTGGGGGAGGGTCCTTACATTGGGGTGGGGGAGGGTCCTTAGCAGTGTGTTACCTCCCCTGCACATACCTGCCGGCTGTTTCCCTCCAGTAGCAATGTGCTGATGATTGAATATAATCAGGAAGTCAGATATGGAGGATGGGAGAACCCATCCTGCAGCGGCCCACTGTCCGTCCTGTCCAGTAACTTACAGCTCAGGAGGGGACGCCTGGTGACCGATGTGTTCTTACCACCAGTTGTCATCAGTCTCTGATAAAATGAGGGAGCCGGGCTGCCTTGTGTGTGTGTGTATATACAGATAGATATACATATATCACACCCAGCCTAAGAAAAGGAGCCCCGACTGCTGGAGGATAATACTGTGACCACTGACGTATAGAGAGGTTGCTCTCACATCACCGTTCTGCTGCTTGATGTACTTGGCACAGATCCCATTTACTTCTATGGGTTGAATGTAAGCAGCCGCTGACTGCATTCTGGTCCTTTGCAGCATCTCCTGCCCTTGTGAGTCTGAGTGTAAACTCGGATACATGCAGGAAGTGGCAGCTTTTATTATTTTACATTTTTTCTATAATGTAAATTCCCAAAAAAATTAGAAATTTCCATATTGGCCACTAGATGGCAGCAGGCAACTGTTTTTAACTTCCCCAATGAGTTCTATAGAATACACAGAGTTGAAAGGGAATGTGTCATCAGAAATTGGCTTATTGTTTCAATAATGTTTTTATATTTTACATTTTTGGTGACTTTTTTTTTTTTTTTTTATCTATACTACAAAATAATCCTGGCATCTTGCAGTTTTCATTCTCACCACTAAGGGCTAAAACTAAGCTGAGACTTCCTGTTGTGTCTGTGGTGATATAAGGAGGCTGCTGTAAAGTGATCTGTACAGCATCACAGCGCACTCAGTAATGTTTCACATTCATCTCAAGGGGACAGTCTGTCTATTGCAGTCTATGTCCATGAGTCTTGCTGTAAAGCATGTCACTAAATGCTGTTAAAAACAGCTCAGACAATATGTCCGCCACCATAAAATTACAGTCAGATATTAGAAACAGATTAGAATAAAAGATCTTTTGTCCTTCGGTAAAAGAAAATCTAGGTGACACATTCCCTTTAAAGAGTGCCTGATATCAACAATAACTTGAAGTCAACAGGCGTATCAAAAGTTATTAATGAGAACGGGTCTCAGAATATAGAGAGCATGGCCACTGATCCTGACTCATAGACTTCCATTGCCGGATCTGGCCGCTACAGAGATACGGCCGGGGAGAGGTAACCGCTCTGATCAGTAACTTGTGACCTGCCTGATGACTGAAAGGGTTTTTTACTGACAGTCTTACTGGAGAGTACCTATGTTGATACACCATAAAATAACCAAAAAATACTGCTGTAAATTTGAGGTTTACTTGTCCCCTATTCACAGGATAGGGGACACGTATGAGATTGCGCGGGTGATCTAACATCCAGACCCCCAGGGGATCCCTCTATCGGGGACCCCAACCATGGGCTGGCGTGTGACCCACGGCTGTATGGAGCCGCTGGAGAGCAGAGCACAGTGGCTGCATAGAGAATGGATGGAGCTGCGGGTCATCAGCCGATTCATAATAAAGGAGCGGGGTTGCTGATCTGCCTATAATTTTGTTGTAGCCATTGGTATTCTTCATGTAACGTTTCTTCCTTCTTTTTTTAGATCAAGAAGGCGTACAGACAGAAAGCCTTAACCTGCCATCCCGACAAGAACCCCGATAACCCCAGAGCAGGTAAGATGTCTATGCGTGCCGTAATACACATCCCTGATACTGCTGGATGGTAAGAGGTGAAGGCTGGGTGTATAATGTACGGCTGCTGTCACTGTCCATGTTATTACAGCTCTAGTGTAGTGCATAGGGACAGGAATAGCCCTGTTTGACATGTTAAAGGGGTATTCCACTGAACCATAACTTCTGATATGTTGCTGCCAATGATGAGACTAACAATTCCTTCCTTACTTGTTATTATCTATTCAGTCTCCTTCCCCCAGTTCTCAGCTGCTGCTTTCTGCTGAAGACACAAAAGTCTGTGTGTGAGCCTTTCTCTCCCCCACCCCACCTTCCGAGACAGCTGATGTAAACAAGTCCCTGAATGGCCGTATCTGCAACATTGTAGCTTCTTTGTAATGCTGGAGGGTTATTCTGAGGTCAAGTTGCTGATGAAGTCACTCTGATTATCCCTCCCAACATTACAAAGAAGCTACAATGTTGCAGATAAAGCCTGCCAGGGACTTAAAACCAGCCGAGGGGGAGACAGACAGAATAGCTCACATGCATGGGCAGCAACATATCAAAAGTTATGTTTCAGTGGAATAGCCCTCTAACTTTATTCTATGGCACAGTCTGATTTAAAGGGGACATCTAGGAACAGCCACTTTCTTGCAAAAACAGCGCCACTCCTGTGGTTGTGTGTGTGGTATTATAATTCACCTCCATTCACTACAATGGAACAGAGCTGCTAAACCCAAACTGAGGACAGGGTGAGGATGTGTCTGGAGGAATACAGCCATATTCCTATAACCCCTTTAAGGCCATACTTTTTTTTTTTTTTTTTTTTTTTTTTTTTTTTAACTAGGCGATCACTGTGTATAACCGTAACAGTAACATCAGACTTGGAGGTCTTCAGTGGTCTACCTGTTGCCATGTTAGCTGCCTGGCCCCCTCCCATCATATGATCGCATAGCATGGGGATAAAACAATCGAGTGATCACACATTACAGTAACATGGAAAGACTTGTACATCGTTTGGTTGTGGCTGATGTCTTCTGCCACCGACTGCCATCCCTACCTATTACATCTGCCTTCTCCTGTGCTTTTCCCCCAGCGGAGCTTTTCCACCAGTTGTCCCAGGCCCTAGAGGTGCTGACTGATGGAGCAGCCCGGGTAAGTACATACAATAATGGGGGGAGGGGGGCATAGATGGCTGCAGGCCATACTCCTATCGTTCTCCCAGAGGATACCATTGGTTTTCGGCCCATCAATAGGGGATTCTTAGGTTGCGTCCCACATTGGGTTTGTAAACTACAATGAAAATCACCGTTTGGTAAATGCTTGTATGCCATTAGCTCCCTTAGGTGACTAAACCTTATGATTTGTGCAATATACCGCCATACATTGCACTGCAGTATATTGCTATCTAATTGTTCTATCAGTCTGACCACCTGCTGTTAAAGAACTGCAGCAAGTTTTTTTTCTTTCATATCAACTGGTGTCCGAAAGTTATATAGATTTGTAAATTACTTCCAGTACTTAGCAGCTGCTGTATGTCCTGCACAAAGTGGTGTATCCTCTCCAGTCTGACACAGTGCTCCCTGCTGCCACCTCTGTCCATGTCAGGAGCTGTCCAGAGCAGCAGCAAATCTCCATAGAAAACCTTTCCTGCTCTCCATCCTGGAAAGAATACACCACTTTCTGCAGGACATACAGCAGCTGATAAGTACTGGAACATTGGAGATTTTTAAATAGAAGTAATTTACAAATCTATATAACTTCCTGACACCAGCCGATTTAAAAGAAAAAAATTGCTAGAGTACCCCTTAAAGGGGTAGTGCGGCGGTAAAGAATTATTCACAGACTAACACACGTTACAAAGTTATACAACTTTGTAATGTATGTTATGTCTGTGAATGGCCCCCTTCCCCGTGTCCCACCACCCCCCACCCGTGTACCCGGAAGTGTGGTGCGCTATACTCACCTGTCACATGCCGACCCCGTCTCCGATCTTCAGCGAGTGACGTCTTCTTCGGGCGGACGGTGAACAGCTCCGACTGTCCCAAATGCCGGCCGCCCTCTGCAGCGTCATCCGATGCTTAGACGCGATTGGCGGACGGCCCTCGACACGGATCAGGTAATGTATAGTGCACCACACACTTCCGGGTACACGTGCGGGGCTGGTGGGACACGGGGAACTGGGCGATTCACAGACATAACATACATTACAAAGTTGTATAACTTTGTAATGTGTGTTATTCTGTGAATAATTTCTGAGTGCCGCACTACCCCTTTAAGCCATGGCATCTAGGGGATTAATATTATGTATAATGACTTGTCACTGCTGAGACAGGCTACAAAAATGGTGGGGGGTGGGAGGCATAAAACACATCAGGAAAGACTTAGAGACTCTGTCAGCAGGTTTATTCTGTCCTATCTCAAGGTGGCATAAACTAGTGACAGAGAAGCTGAACAGAATGATGTATCACTAACATAGTTCTGTGCAGCTGATCCAGAGATCTCCTCCTGAATAACATGGACAATAAGTAGTCCTCTCCATTATGTGCATGAGCTCAGTAGTCCTGGATATTTATGAGAAGCAGAAAACCCCGCCCACCAACTGCTGATATCTATCCATGCTGTGTATAGGCAGTCGCCTATCAATCAGCAGCTGGAGGGCGGGAGGAGAGAGAATCCTATTCTCCTGCATATTAGGAGAACGGCTGAACAATTTTATACAAATAATACACCGATCTGTCCTGCATTTATATCACTATATTTTTATGCTGGCCTCATTTAAGGTGGAATAAACCTAGTGACAGATTCCCTTTAAGGATCTAAATCTGTTATAGTCTGGAGGAAAGAAGACAAAGGGGGGACATGATTGAAGCGGTCAAGTATAAAAGGTCTAAATAAGGTTCAGGAGGGAAGAAACTGAACTCAAGAACTTCTTTTTACTACTTTGCTTCTTCTGTTCTTGCCTTTTCTCAGGCAGCCTATGACAAGCTTCGTAAAGCCAAAGAAGCTGCAGCAAAGAGAACGCAGAAGCTGGACGATAAAAGAAAGAAGGCCAAACTCGGTGAGGATCCATGCTACTAAAAGGGTGTATTAAAGTGACTGTACCACCAGGCCCAGGCTGAAGCACTGGAGGCGCCGAGGCGGGCCGACCCACCCCCAGTGGGAAGAAACCCCAGCCCCTCCATGACGTGACTCCATTAGAATGAATGGAACCCTATCATAGAGGGGCTAGGGTTTCCTACCACTAAGGCTAGGTCGGCCCACCTCCTGTGCTTCAGCCTGGGCCTGGTGGTACAGTGGCTCAGTGTGAACGCACCCTTATCGTTGAAAGCCTTCGAGGTGGAAACCAATTGTCTGTATCAAAAACCACAAGGTTTCACTTTATTTAAAAAAAAAAACAAAAAACACTCACTCAATTTCAATAAAAGAAGGTGAACTGCAAGAAAAAGTGACATTACTACTTAGTGCACAGCTCCACTCTGAAGGTCCCATTAAAGCTAATGGGAGCTTGAAGACGGGCTTCCCGATACTGACAGTGGCCCAGACACCTTACACACACCTGTGATTTGCAGCCCACAGTTACAGACAGTATAGGACCTCTTAAAGGGGTCATTCACCAAAATGTGATTGTGGTCCGAGCTCCATTGACTTAAGACCCCTTTACAAGTGCTCAGTCTATGATTGTGATCTGTTAGCCGTCCACCATCACGGACTGTGCACTACAGAGCCAAGAGAGCCTTAGAGAGAGCCGCAGCACTGCACACTGACCATGTGTACAGACCCTACAAGCAAATGTTTTCTACCCTCCCAGCTGAGGCTTCCAGTCCATCTACAAGCCTCAGTGGGAATCAGCTAGCCACACTGTGCAGCAGGAGGGCGCAGAGATGCCTCTGCATAGGAGGAGTGGAGCACTTTTGTGGATGTAGGAGTACTGAACTTTTTGTGTTTTCTTCGTCCACTTAAGATCTTGAAGCCAGAGAGAAAGAAGCGCAATCCCGTGTAACTGAGGAGGAAGAGGCGTATGTCGCCCGAACCTTGGAACAAGAGGTAACGCTTCCCATCTGTAGCATAAGCACTGAGCTGTTCACAGTCAGATGTGCCCCCTGTCCCCCACTGTCCTCTGTGCCCTTAACCTGACTGACGGCCCCTGTGCTCTCCAGGGAAGAGATGATGAAGAAGCGGGCAGGGCTCGACTGATGTAAAAGAGTCAAGACTTCCTGATAATGAGCAGTGGATGAGAGGGGGGGGGGCTGGGGAAAGTCTTTTTGAATGCAGATAATGGCATATTTGCCTAACAAACCCAATTATAAAGTTTCTTAAAATCGCCTGGACTATTGATTTCTGCAAAAAAGAAACAAACGACAGTGAAACTTTAAAGGGATTTTCTAACATTGGAGTTTATAGCTATTTTTTTTTTCCAGAAACTGCATCAGTCTGTGTGGTATTGCAGCTCAGTTTTGTTAAAGTGAATGGAGCAAAGTTGTAATACCACAAGCAACCAGAGGACAAGAATGGTGCTGTATTTGGAAGAAAACATCTATGCTTTTCTAACCTTTGACAACCCCTCTGCCAGACAGCCTCTAAAGCCCCCCACCCACATTAGACGCATGTAAGCCAAACCTGCCTATTTCATTGGGACTAGTTGACCATCTAATGCAGGGGTAAAGAACCTGTGACCTGTGGGAAGCTAGAGCTTTGGCTGTCCAGGCATGATGGGAATTGTCGTTTGAAACAGCTGGAAGGCCGAAGGATCAAGGACTAATGAGCATTTAGCCACAAGTTATATGCTGTGTATATCTGCTGTGAGAAGACGATGCGCTGATCCTCCTGTCTCCCACATATGTAATGGTCTCTGGGTTATGGTTTCTAGATAATACGACTGCGCGAGGAAGGGTCAAGACAGCTGGAGGAGCAGCAGAGGTTGGTGCGAGAGCAGATCAGGATGGAGAATCTGCAGAAGACACAAGGTACACATAATAATACTGCCTGCTGTTTTACTGGGAGATTCCATTAGATGATGAACACGAGATCACTGTGGGATCCGACTACTGGGACCCTTACCTATCACCAGATCACAGCCAGCACAGCACAGCCCTTGTCTGTTGTTAGTATGCAGTTGTTGTGGCTGGGGAAGGGGTAGTCCCAGCAGTCAGTCAGTCAGTCAATCCCTCCCTTTTGCCCACATAATCTAGCATTTTTTGCTGGATTGGCACTTATTCTTTTACTTTAAAGGGGTATTCCACTCAAACGTAACTTTTGATATGTTGCTGCCTATGGTGAGACTAACTATTCCTTCCATACTTATTATCTATTAAAGGAGAAGTCCAGTGAAATTTTTATTTAAGTGTTGTATTGCCCCCCAAAAATTATACAAATCCCCAATATACACTTATTATGGGAAATGCTTAGAAAGCGCTTTTTTCCCTGCACATACTACTGCATCAAGGCTTCACTTCCTGGATTACATGGTGATGTCACTTCCTGGATAAAATGGTGATGTCACGACCCGGCTCCCAGACCAGTGCTGGCTGTGGCTGCTGGGGAGGATGATGGCAGGGGGACACTGAGGGACACAGGGCACTGGAGGGACACTGATCATCCCTCAGCCATCATCCTCTCCAGCAGCCACAGCCCGCACAGCTCTGGGAGTCGGGTCGTGACATCACCATGTTATCCAGGAAGTGACATCACCATGTTATCCAGGAAGTTAAGCCTTGATGCAGTAGTAAGTGCAGGGAAAAAAAGCACTTTATAAGCATTTTCCATAATAAGTGTATATTGGGGATTTGTATAACTTTTGTGGGACAATACAATACTTTCATAAAATTTTCCACTGGACTTCTCCTTTAATTTGAGGCCAAGTTGCTAATGAACTCACTGTAATTAATCCTCCCAGTATTACCAAGAAGCTGCAATGTTACAGATACAGACTTCCAGGAACTTGTTTACTTCAGCCGTCTCAAAAGGGAGGGGGGAGGAGGAGACAGAGAGAAAGGCTTACTCAGATTTTTGTGTTTTCAGCAGAAAGCAGCAGCTCAGAACTGGGGGAAGGAGACTGAATAGACTGTAATGAAGCAGCCATGCGGTGCTGTTACTACAGCGCGGCGCTTATGAATACAGTTCCCCCGCTCCCAGCATCTAATTACAGATGCTGTCCAGACGCGGGGGGACTCCGTTACTGGCATTCCACGTCCGTGTTCTGTCAGGAACATGGAACGTGGGAATGCAGCCTTAGTCTTTAAAGTGCATGGTAGCACACTATACGTTTAGGTGCCGTATATTGTATATTGGATTTCCCCTGTGATGCTTGGGTGAATTAATTCCTGTGACTTTTTCAATATTTTTCAGGTAACAGGAATAGTGGTACAGATACTGCAGGATCTGCCAGGGTAAAGGTTAGTAGTGTCATGAACCACTGTCACATGGTAAAACAATATACTGAATCTTTGCAAAGGGCTGACAATACTTCTGCCATGTAGACTGGAACCAGAGCATATAGTGAGGCTGAGAGACTCCGTCCGTCCGTCCATCCCGCTTAGCCTGTTATCCTGAGGGGGGTAATTCCTTCCTGATAGACTTTGCATTTTGATACATTTCTTGGTGTCGGTGAATGGGAACGTTTTTTTTTTTTTACATGCAGAAGCACAAAACCCAGAGCGATCCAATGCCCGGAGCGGGTGATTTGTTCAGTCATACCAGTGCTGTATAGAGCGTGCAGACAAGGGTCCTGTTAGATAAAGCGATTTTCCGTTTCCATTACGATCGCTCATATACTCTGGTGTACGAACGATTGTAATAATAAACGAATGTTGTGTACCTACACCGAAAGGTTTGCAACGATTAACAATGTTCCAAAGATGCGATCAACGACGTACAGCAAATTTACATTAGACGTATGATCGTTACCTGCATACACACGGAAAGATTATGGCTTAAAGGGAAACTCCAGTTATTTAGATTTGTAATTTACTTCTACCTTATCACGATTTTGCACACAATAATCTTTCTGTGTAATAGAACCTTTAGACTCCTGGCTGATGTACTTTACACTCTAAGGCGTCATTCACACGTCCGTACAATTCTGTCCGTACACAGACGATGTTCTGCAGACTGGACTGTGGAGCTCCCAGCATCAGGATTATATATGTTGGGAGCTCCTAAGCCGTTTGAAAGTTTGCGCTAGTGTACTGACACAGCCGCCCAGCTCCTAACATCAGCTCCAGTCCTTAGAACACCGTCCGTGTATGGACTGAATTCTATGGACATGTGAATGACCTCTTATTATCCTTGTAGTCCAGGGTCCAGCCCAGATATTGGATGTGCATTTTACTTGGGCCCAGGATTATGGCTAGAAATGCTGATTTGGCCAATAATGTGGAAGGGACAGCAATTAGCTGAGTGGTGGGAAAACGTCCGATACTTGGCTGATCCCATCTTTTGTGCTGCTTCAAAATTTATCAGCCGCACATCTTTCTGTGTAAACAGTTATGTACGGACAATAGCAAAAAGAAACCAACAGCAACGGTATGTATCCATATTGTCAGTTTCTAAATCACACATCCAGAGCATACTTACCTTCTGCGCTGCTTGTGATCTGGCATTCTCTTCTCCGGCTCTGGCCACTGCTGTATCTTCAGGCCGCTGCCTTCTCTGGCTGTCAGTCATTCTTTAGGCCTGATACAGCTGGTGGTTGGATAGGAGGGCCAAGAGTGGGATTCCGGATCACAGCAGCACACTTGGTAAGTATACACTGCTTGTGTGGAAGCTGACAGCACGGATATATGGATTTCTGGGCTGTCAGTTTACATGACAGCGTGAACAGTACAAGGATCATTCATGAAGCCCAGACGCCGTGTAAAGGCACTGCAAACAAGCCATGATCTCGCTGATTGACACTTAATCTGTAAATGTAAAAGGACCTCAACCCGTCCATTTATTTTTCACAGCTGAAATGGAAATGCAAAAAGGAGGATGAGACAAGAGGAGGATACTCTGAGGACGTGCTACATCGGCTTCTGCAGAAGGTTAGAGACCCCTGTACCATTCTGAGTGTCACTATATACAGCTCTATAATCCCTTCACAGCCAGGAGGATGGAGGAGGATTGTTTCCTAGTGATGGATAGGAGTTTCTAGCTTGATTTATATATAGAGTATTGATTCTGTATACAACACTAATGTATATCCTTATGGGTGGGAACATATTAAAACTTATTTTTAAGTGGAGTACCCCTTTAAGGATTTTTTTCCCCCTCAGCTTGCAGCATTCTCCATCCAGCTTCTTTCTTCCCATAGACTTTCTAATGGAGTGCTGCGAGCTGGGGAGAGAAGTACTTAGGTGCTTTCTTCTTCCCGCTCATTTTGCTGATCAGTTGGGGTGTGAGTACTGAGACCCCCTGACCGATCAAAGATTCTCACATATCTCTGGGACGAGTCAATATTTTTATTTGTAATGAAAGGGACACTTTAAAGGGGTTGTTCACTAACAAAAAAGTCTTTCAAATCAACTGATGACAGAAAGTGCCAGTGATTTGTAATTTGCTTCTATTAAAAAAGTCTCTAGTCTTCCAGCACTTATCAGCTGCTGTATGTCCTGGAGGAAGTGATGTACTCTTTCCAGTATGGAGACCAGGAGAGGTTTTCAATGGGGATTTACTGCTGCTCTGACACAGTTCACAGTTCCTGACATGGACAGAGGTGGCAGCAGAGAGCACTGTGTAGACTAGAGAAAATACACCACTTCCTGCAGAACATACAGCAGCTGATAAGTACTGAAAGACTTGATATATTTTAATAGAAGTAAATTACAGATCTCTGACATTTTCTGGCACAAGTTGATTTGAAAAAAAATTCTTGGTGAACAATCCCTTTAATAACACAGAGAAAACCCCATCCTCATGATCTCACTATGTATGACTTATACTACTGCTAACCTGGCTTTTATATATATATATATATTGCAGTATGGAGACGTTTTGAATGTAATTGTATCCACCAAGAAGAGAGGATCGGCAATAGCTGAATTCGCCACTTTCAGGGCTGCGGTAAGTTTACATAAATTCTTATCTGGTGCTGTGTCTGCAACTTAAAGGCTGTACAGTTCTTAAATGACTTGTCCAGGCTTAAAAAAAAACATGTCTGCTTTCCTCCAGAAACAGCACCACTCAACAAGTCTCTACTTTGGATGTGGTATTGCAGCTCAGTTCTGTAGAATTGAATGGAGCTGAATTGTAATACCACATACAACCTGAGGACATGGTTGGTGCTGTTTTTGCAAGAAAACAGCTGTGTTTTTTCTACTCCTGCGTATAGCCCCTTTAATAAGCACAGCTTGAAGCCAAGAATCTAGTTAGGGCTGTGGCTGTCGTGTAGACTGAGCTTGAGAGGTGGAGGAGCTAGAGCCTATAGGGGGCGTGCTGACTGTGTGCAGGAAGAGAAGGAGCTGCACATCTCATCATTTCCATCATGAAGCCATGAGGGTGAATAGGCTTCTGCTGTGGTTCTCCTATCCAGGATGGAAAGAGTTGCCACTAAGGGCTCTATTACACCAAAGGATCGCCGACCGTTCCGGACGATAATCGTTTACTGTAATCGGTCAAGTTAAAAGGCAACGATGCACGATGTCAGCTGATCATTGTCTTACAGCTTGTTTTTAAAAAAAAAAACAAGAAAAATAGCGACTGTCGCCCCATGTAGTAGGAGTGGCAGCAGCAGACCGTCTCCATCTTCTATGGGCCATGGTCTGGACTTCTCCCCGTACCACCCCCCTCCTATATGTAAGGCTTTGTATTAGGGCCCTAAGCCTCTTCACATAGGTCAGGCTATCTCCCTAGTTCCATGTTTACAGCTGGCTGAACATGCTCTGTATAGGGGGATGTCTGTGTACTGCACCCCGGTATAGGAGTGTACACTTTGTATAGGGGGAGGTCTGTTACTGTGTACTGCACCCCGGTATAGGAGTGTACACTTTGTATAGGGGGAGGTCTGTTACTGTGTACTGCACCCCGGTATAGGAGTGTACACTTTGTATGATGGACTATGTAATGCTTTGTATAGGGGAGGGTCTGTTACTGTGTACTGCACCCAGGTATAGGAGTGTACACTTTGTATGATGGACTATGTAATGCTTTGTATAGGGGAGGGTCTGTTACTGTGTACTGCACCCAGGTATAGGAGTGTACACTTTGTATAGAGAGAGGTCTGACGTTACTGTGTACTACACCCAGGTATAGGAGTGTACACTTTGTATGATGGACTATGTAATGCTTTGTATAGGGGAGGGTCTGTTACTGTGTACTACACCCAGGTATAGGAGTGTACACTTTGTATGATGGACTATGTAATGCTTTGTATAGGGGGAGGTCTGTTACTGTGTACTGCACTCAGGTATAGGAGTGTATACTTTGTATGATGGGACTATGTAATGCTTTGTAGGAACTGGCTGTGAGAAATGAAGCCGGCTTATTGAATAATCCTCTTCAGATCACCTGGCTTGATCCTCCTCCCCCTCCACTGTCTGCCATGCCGGAGACTGTCAGCAAGATGGGCTCAAACTCCGCTCAGGTAAGAAGGCATTCACCGCTTTATCTCTGACATGGTGGGGGTGCGCTCACACTGTACCCTGAAGAAGGATTTAAAGTAAAGCAGAGGTAGTACCCTCTATGGGACACCCTGCCATCACTATAGCCTCCTAATAATTTACTAAAAAACGGTCAGGAGGACTGACCGATCCCTATTCTTGTACAGGGGCAGGGAATCTTGGCTCTCCAGCTAGTTTTGGGTTCCCTGCCCCTGTTCTAGTATGAGACTTCTTGTCTACCTTCCTCTTTGATGTCCGTGTTCACACTGCTCCATCTTCCTCCTGCAGGACTCTCTGCGATCAGAGCGGGACTATGAGAGTTTAGTGCTGATGCGGATGAGACAGGCGGCAGAGCGCCAGAGGTTAATAGAACAGCTACAGCAAGAGGATGAAGAGGCCAACACGTAACTTCGGTTTTAGTTTCTTTAGTACCAAGTGTATTATAAATATTTTCTATATTAACGTGTCATCTCATTACAAAAAGGTGTGTGTGTGTGTGTGTGTGTGTGTGTGTAGCATGGCATTACTACTGGGAACTCTGGCCGTTCAGGGGGAACATTGAGGGCTCGTACTCAAACCATCATACTGGCTTATAGTCAGAAAGAGGCGGTGCAGGTGGCATTACCCTGCAGCTCTGCGCGGATGACAGGGTGATGAGTGGCTGACACCATAGGGGGGGCACTGTATGGATGACAGGGTGATGGGTGGCTGACACTATAGGGGTGCACTATATGGATGACAGGGTTATGGGTGTGGCACTATAGGGGTGCATTATATGGTTGACTGGGTGATGAGTGGCTCACACTATAGGGGTGCACTGTGCGGATGACAGGGTTATGGGCGTGGCACTATAGGGGTGCACTATGTGGATGATAGGGTTATGGGTGAGGGTACTATAGGGGTGCACTGTATGGATGACAGGGTCATGGGTGGCTGACACTATAGGGGTGCACTGTATGGATGACAGGGTCATGGGTTGCTGGTACTACAGGGGGGCACTGTGTGGATAAGAGTATGGTTCCAGTCAGAACTGGTAGGGTGTCCTGCTTAGTGGAGGCATGAGGGGATGACACATGACAGGTATTGTATCTGATGCTTAGACTAAGCTCAGGTCTAGACAACTCAAAGTTATGCCGTGACTTAATGATCAATGGAATCCAAGTTCTGATAATCATAATGGAGGATGGCACTGTGTGCTTGGGGGAGGTTGGTATTTGCATCGCAGTTCCCCCCAGAGGAGGGAGAGGAAGCAGTGGAGACCCCGCCCCCGAGGATCCAGTGCATGGTACGGTAAGTGCCTGCTGGAGATCTCTGCTCCCCACACCGATCCAGCAGTCCTATACTCCTGTAATGTTATAGTCCCATTCAGGACACACTCTGCTTCTGGCCTCATCCAAGATGTGTCCTATCCCTTTATAATCAGAGCTGAAATAATAGACGGCATCATTCTGCTTTCTTCTAAGCTTTAATAGTGTGTAACATGTGACTACCGGCCGTGTCCTGTGAGCGATGGATAGATGTCAGCGCAGCACTTTTTAAAGGAGTTTTCCCACCTCCAAAGCTACCTCCTATCCACCAGAAATAAAGTGGTGGGGTTCTGACCGCTAGGACCCCCACCAATACTAAGAACACTGAAAATTAGCCCTAGAAACAATGGTGCTATATACATTCTCAGTCCGTTGTGGGACAATCTTCTCCGTCCTCGGGATTGGTGGATCCTCACCGACCAGCTTATTTTCTGGCTAAAATTCAATGTAACACGACGCTTCTACATGAACTGAACAATTCTGTGACATCACTAGCGACATGCGCCATAGTTCTCAGTGTTACTGTATTATGGCTATATTCACACCCAGCAGATTTGGTGCAGAGATTTCTCCTGCTCTCCCATACAGCTGAATGGGGTGTGTAGAAACCAATGCCACCAAAACAACCATCTGCACCAAATCTGCCTGGTGTGAACATCCCCCTATAGGAAGCATCATCAGGTCCCTGGAGTCCAGCATTGTAGGGATCTTCAGTACATTGTCTGTGTCCTCTATACGAGTCCTGCAGCCTGTGGTCCGCACCGTCCATATGTATAGCCGGAAGGGGTTTATAGGAGTCTCTACTCTTTATGCAGACACCAGACCAGAGTTTGCCCGACTCCCGTCATGCTGATCACCCGGTATCCAAGATTTTCAAGTTTGTCCAATGTCACCCGTGGGGGCTCATTCACAACGTATTCTGCACTACGGGAGAAAGAAAGACATCGATTTATACAGAAAACTGATTATTTTTTACCGGGGTAGTTAAAGAAAAAAAAGTTGTAGTGTATTCTTTCCAGTCTGACACAGTGCTCTCTTCTGCCACCTCTGTCCATGTCAGGAACTGTCCAGAGAAGGGGATTTGCTGCTGTTCTGGACAGTTCCTGACATGGACAGAGGTGGCAGCAGAGAGCGCTGTGTCAGACTGGAAAGAATACACCACTTCCTGCAGGACATACAGCAGCCGATAAGTACTGGAGATTTTTTTTTATATAGTACAAATTACAAGTCTCTGATGTAAGTTTGTTTGAAAGAAAAAAAAAAAAAAAAAAAAAAAAAAAAAAAAAGCTTCTTACAAGTTATTCCCCAGCACGGTCCTTTTGACGGCTCCAAGTTGCGCCATTAACTGTGGATCGGAGGATTCATCGCCAACAATCGTAGGGCCGATCTCCTGTGCAAAAGACACCATGGTCACTATAGTAATCTCAGTATTACATCACAGGCATCTGTACCCAACTACAACTCCCAGCATGCCCCGGCAGCTGGATGATACTCAGCACCAACATATACATTGTAGAGGGAAGATGTGCCCTGATGCTTTATGTCAGGGATGGGGAACAATACGGCCCAACAGCTTTTGCAGAACTACAATTCCCATCATGCCTGGACAGCCTTCGGCAGTCCAGGCATGTTGGGATTTGTAGTTTTGCAACAGCTGGAAGGCGGCAGGTTCCCCATTCCTGCTGTATTGTGTGGTGCAGTACTCTTTATTGGCACCAGGTTGGGGTAGACGGGACTTTTTAATCAAGAAATATATTTAGGATTTTTGTATTTTTTTTTTTTTACAGTTTCAGATTCTAGTCCTCCTCTTAGTCTCCTCTTGTAGGATCCTGGTTGCTTGACTACTGTACTGCAGAGCATTAGGGTACGGCCACTTCTGGGAATTTCCAGCAAATGAAACCACTGGGAGACGTCCTGTGCCGGAGCAACGTAATGGGAGAATAATCAGTTTATTGTTCTCCGCAGTCACAGCTGTGAGCTCGGATACATGAGATACATGATATGGCTGGGACAATCCTACATGCAGATGTTGCAGACACGCAGCACCCGACGCTGGAGAATTAGGAACTGGACTGAGGTGACCACAAGGGACACAAGGTCATAGGTCATGGAAGCCAGGATAGCTCTGACAGGACATTGAGCAATCCGGTGGGGGTCCCTGTCCTAATCATATTAACCCATTGACGCCCAGATAGGGCCTGGATGAGGGTGTCTTGTTTTTTGCAAGAATTTAAAATAAGTTTACAACTTGATTATCTGATAATTATTATAATGCTAAAATATAGTCAGTATAACGAAGCATTGCTGCCTGCCCCATCATCAGTACACTATCCATCACACAGCTCCCCTCTATCCTCACCGCACCGGCCATCACACAGCTCCCCTCTATCCTCACCGCACCGGCCATCACACAGCTCCCCTCTATCCTCACCGCACCGGCCATCACACAGCTCCCCTCTATCCTCACCGCACCGGCCATCACACAGCTCCCCTCTATCCTCACCGCACCGGCCATCACACAGCTCCCCTCTATCCTCACCGCACCGGCCATCACACAGCTCCCCTCTATCCTCACCGCACCGGCCATCACACAGCTCCCCTCTATCCTCACCGCACCGGCCATCACACAGCTCCCCTCTATCCTCACCGCACCGGCCATCACACAGCTCCCCTCTATCCTCACCGCACCGGCCATCACACAGCTCCCCTCTATCCTCACCGCACCGGCCATCACACAGCTCCCCTCTATCCTCACCGCACCGGCCATCACACAGCTCCCCTCTATCCTCACCGCACCGGCCATCACACAGCTCCCCTCTATCCTCACCGCACCGGCCATCACACAGCTCCCCTCTATCCTCACCGCACCGGCCATCACACAGCTCCCCTCTATCCTCACCGCACCGGCCATCACACAGCTCCCCTCTATCCTCACCGCACCGGCCATCACACAGCTCCCCTCTATCCTCACCGCACCGGCCATCACACAGCTCCCCTCTATCCTCACCGCACCGGCCATCACACAGCTCCCCTCTATCCTCACCGCACCGGCCATCACACAGCTCCCCTCTATCCTCACCGCACCGGCCATCACACAGCTCCCCTCTATCCTCACCGCACCGGCCATCACACAGCTCCCCTCTATCCTCACCGCACCGGCCATCACACAGCTCCCCTCTATCCTCACCGCACCGGCCATCACACAGCTCCCCTCTATCCTCACCGCACCGGCCATCACACAGCTCCCCTCTATCCCTCCCCACTGCACTGGCCATCACACAGCTCCCCTCTATCCTCACCGGCCATCACACAGCTCCCCTCTATCCCTCCCCACTGCACTGGCCATCACACAGCTCCCCTCTATCCTCACCGCACCGGCCATCACACAGCTCCCCTCTATCCCTCCCCACCGGCCATCACACAGCTCCCCTCTATCCTCACCGCACCGGCCATCACACAGCTCCCCTCTATCCCTCCCCACTGCACTGGCCATCACACAGCTCCTCACCGCACCGGCCACACTGTATCAGTGACGCCTCCCGCACTGTATGAGCCGGCAGACTGCGGCTGCAATGTAATAACCTGTGATGGTTTCCTGATACGGAGTGTCTGGTCCATGGGCGGGGGAGGGGGATATAGAGAGGGGCACTCACTCTCTCTACCAGGACCATTCTGCATCATCATCTCTTATAGCTCTGTGCTCTTCCACTGTTAGGGTACAAGCGCACACACTGTATACGCAGCAGATTAGATCTAAATAACTGAACACAGCATCAAGTCTGCTGTGGATCCTGTATGTGTGAATGCAGCCTTATTCCTCCCGGAAATAAAGTGATCACTGACCGGCACCTGGGTGTTACCGGCCGGGGCCACCGACTGACCAGCAACCTGGGTGTTACCGGCCGAAGCCACCGACTGACCGGCACCTGGGTGTTACCGGCCGAAGCCACCGACTGACCGGCACCTGGGTGTTACCGGCCGAAGCCACCGACTGACCGGCACCTGGGTGTTACCGGCCGGGGCCACCGACTGACCGGCACCTGGGTGTTACCGGCCAAAGCCACCGACTGACCGGCACCTGGGTGTTGCCGGCCGGGGCCACCGACTGACCGGCACCTGGGTGTTACCGGCCGGGGCCACCGACTGACCGGCACCTGGGTGTTACCGGCCGAAGCCACCGACTGACCGGCACCTGGGTGTTACCGGCCGGGGCCACCGACTGACCGGCACCTGGGTGTTACCGGCCGGGGCCACCGACTGACCGGCACCTGGGTGTTACCGGCCGGGGCCACCGACTGACCGGCACCTGGGTGTTACCGGCCGGGGCCACCGACTGACCGGCACCTGGGTGTTACCGGCCGGGGCCACCGACTGACCGGCACCTGGGTGTTACCGGCCGGGGCCACCGACTGACCGGCACCTGGGTGTTACCGGCCGGGGCCACCGACTGACCGGCACCTGGGTGCACCTTCCAGGAGGAAGAACAGAGCGGCACACCCCAGCCAGAAGAGAAGAGGCTGCAGACTGGATATTATATAGGGATGTAAGAAAGCACCCATCCCCCATTATTACAGGTACAGCAGCTGTCGCCCCAACTCCCAGCATCCCCCACAGCTTAGGGAACTACAGCAGGGAAGGGGAAGCTGCAATCTTCCATCTGTTGTAAAACTACAACTCCCAGCATGCCTGGACGGCAAAATGGGTAGTTAATGGGTACCCCCACCTGTGTGCCAGAGCCCACCTGTGGGAGAAGGCAGACTCCTCCGCTGTGCCTTCTGTGAGGAGCGGGGGCTCTGGCACTGAGAAAGGCGGGGTTCCACCTAACTTACTCAGTGTGAACATGCACCATCAGCTGGAGGGCCACAGGGTCCCATCCCTGATCTACAGACATCAGACTACTGACCTCCAACTGTTACCTAACTACAACTCCCAGCATGCCAGGAGGAGGAGGAGGAGCACCACTCTACTAACATTCACTGCACTGATACATGTATCTATAGAGAACCATATAGGAGATAGATATAACATACACTGCACTACAATGACTATCTGCTATATACAGGTCAGGGGGATAACACAGCATAGCCACTATATACAGGTCAGGATAACCCAGCATAGCCACTATATACAGGTCAGGATAACCCAGCATAGCCATTATATACAGGTCAGGGGGATAGCATAGCCACTATATACAGGTCAGGGGGATAACACAGCATAGCCACTATATACAGGTCAGGGGGATAACCCAGCATAGCCACTATATACAGGTCAGGGGGATAACCCAGCATAGCCACTATATACAGGTCAGGGGAATAACCCAGCATAGCCACTATATACGGGTCAGGGAGATAACCCAGCATAGCCACTATATACAGGTCAGGAGAATAACCCAGCATAGCCACTATATACAGGTCAGGGGGATAACGCAGCATAGCCACTATATACAGGTCAGGGGGATAACCCAGCATAGCCACTATATACAGGTCAGGGGGATAACAGCATAGCCACTATATACAGGTCAGGGGGATAACGCAGCATAGCCACTATATACAGGTCAGGGGGATAACCCAGCATAGCCACTATATACAGGTCAGGGGGATAGCATAGCCACTATATACAGGTCAGGGGGATAACCCAGCATAGCCACTATATACAGGTCAGGGGGATAACCCAGCATAGCCACTATATACAGGTCAGGATAACCCAGCATAGCCACTATATACAGGTCAGGGGGATAACCCAGCATAGCCACTATATACAGGTCAGGATAACCCAGCATAGCCACTATATACAGGAGGATAACCCAGCATAGCCACTATATACAGGTCAGGGGGATAACCCAGCATAGCCACTATATACAGGTCAGGGGGATAACCCAGCATAGCCACTATATACAGGTCAGGATAACCCAGCATAGCCACTATATACAGGTCAGGGAGATAACCCAGCATAGCCACTATATACAGGTCAGGGGGATAACCCAGCATAGCCACTATATACAGGTCAGGGGGATAACCCAGCATAGCCACTATATACAGGTCAGGGGGATAGCATAGCCACTATATACAGGTCAGGGGGATAACCCAGCATAGCCACTATATACAGGTCAGGGGGATAACCCAGTATAGCCACTATATACAGGTCAGGGGGATAACCCAGCATAGCCACTATATACAGGTCAGGGAGATAACCCAGCATAGCCACTATATACAGGTCAGGGGGATAACCCAGCATAGCCACTATATACAGGTCAGGGGGATAACCCAGCATAGCCACTATATACAGGTCAGGATGATAACCCAGCATAGCCACTATATACAGGTCAGGGGGATAACCCAGCATAGCCACTATATACGGGTCAGGGGGATAACCCAGCATAGCCACTATATACAGGTCAGGGGGATAACCCAGCATAGCCACTATATACAGGTCAGGAGGATAACACAGCATAGCCACTATATACAGGTCAGGGGGATAACCCAGCATAGCCACTATATACAGGAGGATAACCCAGCATAGCCACTATATACAGGTCAGGGGGATAACCCAGCATAGCCACTATGTACAGGTCAGGGGGATAACCCAGCATAGCCACTATATACAGGTCAGGGGGATAACCCAGCATAGCCACTATATACAGGTCGGGGGGATAACCCAGCATAGCCACTATATACAGGTCAGGGGGATAACCCAGTATAGCCACTATATACAGGTCAGGATAACCCAGTATAGCCACTATATACAGGTCAGGGGGATAACCCAGCATAGCCACTATATACAGGTCAGGGGGATAACCCAGTATAGCCACTATATACAGGTCAGGGGGATAACCCAGTATAGCCACTATATACAGGTCAGGATAACCCAGCATAGCCACTATATACAGGTCAGGGGGATAACCCAGCATAGCCACTATATACAGGAGGATAACCCAGCATAGCCACTATATACAGGTCAGGGGGATAACCCAGCATAGCCACTATATACAGGTCAGGGGGATAACCCAGCATAGCCACTATATACAGGTCAGGGGGATAACCCAGCATAGCCACTATATACAGGTCAGGGGGATAACCCAGCATAGCCACTATATACAGGTCAGGATAACCCAGCATAGCCACTATATACGGGTCAGGAGGATAACCCAGCATAGCCACTATATACAGGTCAGGAGGATAACCCAGCATAGCCACTATATACAGGTCAGGGGGATTACACAGCATAGCCACTATATACAGGTCAGGGGGATAACCCAGCATAGCCACTATATACAGGTCAGGGGGATAACCCAGCATAGCCACTATATACAGGTCAGGATGATAACCCAGCATAGCCACTATATACAGGTCAGGGGGATAACCCAGCATAGCCACTATATACAGGTCAGGGGGATAACCCAGCATAGCCACTATATACAGGAGGATAACCCAGCATAGCCACTATATACAGGTCAGGGGGATAACCCAGCATAGCCACTATGTACAGGTCAGGGGGATAACCCAGCATAGCCACTATATACAGGTCAGGGGGATAACCCAGCATAGCCACTATATACAGGTCAGGGGGATAACCCAGCATAGCCACTATATACAGGTCAGGGGGATAACCCAGCATAGCCACTATATACAGGTCAGGGGGATAACCCAGTATAGCCACTATATACAGGTCAGGATAACCCAGTATAGCCACTATATACAGGTCAGGGGGATAACCCAGCATAGCCACTATATACAGGTCAGGGGGATAACCCAGTATAGCCACTATATACAGGTCAGGGGGATAACCCAGTATAGCCACTATATACAGGTCAGGATAACCCAGCATAGCCACTATATACAGGTCAGGGGGATAACCCAGCATAGCCACTATATACAGGAGGATAACCCAGCATAGCCACTATATACAGGTCAGGGGGATAACCCAGCATAGCCACTATATACAGGTCAGGGGGATAACCCAGCATAGCCACTATATACAGGTCAGGGGGATAACCCAGCATAGCCACTATATACAGGTCAGGATAACCCAGCATAGCCACTATATACGGGTCAGGAGGATAACCCAGCATAGCCACTATATACAGGTCAGGAGGATAACCCAGCATAGCCACTATATACAGGTCAGGGGGATTACACAGCATAGCCACTATATACAGGTCAGGGGGATAACCCAGCATAGCCACTATATACAGGTCAGGGGGATAACCCAGCATAGCCACTATATACAGGTCAGGAGGATAACCCAGCATAGCCACTATATACAGGTCAGGATAACCCAGCATAGCCACTATATACAGGTCAGGGGGATAACCCAGCATAGCCACTATATACAGGTCAGGGGGATAACCCAGCATAGCCACTACATACAGGTCAGGGGGATAACACAGCATAGCCACTATATACAGGTCAGGGGGATAACCCAGCATAGCCACTATATACAGGTCAGGGGGATAACCCAGCATAGCCACTATATACAGGTCAAGGGGATAACCCAGCATAGCCACTATATACAGGTCAGGGGGATAACCCAGCATAGCCACTACATACAGGTCAGGGGGATAACACAGCATAGCCACTATATACAGGTCAGGGGGATAACCCAGCATAGCCACTATATACAGGTCAGGGGGATAACCCAGCATAGCCACTATATACAGGTCAAGGGGATAACCCAGCATAGCCACTATATACAGGTCAGGGGGATAACGCAGCTTGCACACTGTACACACACAGCGGTAGCAGGTCTCTCTCACCATGCGGATCTGGGTGCTGATCAGTATATAGGGCATGGTGCTGGTGATGCCGCCGCTTCTCTCCGCTCTCTCTGCCAGGTACACGGCACTGTACACACCGCTGACCTTCGGCATCCAGCCCAGCCACGCCCCCACCAATAGGAGGGACCCGGCCCCTGCTAATCCACCAATAGACGGGCTTATGTTCCCGTAACGTCATGGGGGCGTCTCCGGAAGTGTCGTGGCGCTCTGGTGGACGCGTGTGTCCTCTTCACACAGCTGCAGAAACCGCACACCAATGCCGCACAGCGCAGACTAATATCTTATGGAAACGCAGCGGTTATTGCAGACTATCCCCCTAAATATAGATTGCTATGTCCGTACATTCACCCTGCAAATGGAGAGAAGTCTGTGCGGAATGGGAGGGGGAGCGAGCAGGTGATACTGTGCACAGCAGATTAGAAGCTCAGGAAATCCTCTAACGCAGGAGAATACAAGCAGTTTCCGTGTCCTGGAAGCACAGACAGATATATAGAAGGTCCTAACAGCGTCAGCAGTTTATAATCTGATTCCCTTTAATACACTTGAGTTAGGCACCAACTTAAAGAGGTAGTAAAAAATAAAAAATAAAATCTTTTGAATTAATTGGTGCCAGAGATTTAAAATCTCCAGTTTTCCAGTACTTATCAGCTGCTGTATGTTCTGTAGGAAGTGGTGTATTCTCTCCAGTCTGACACAGTGCTCTCTGCTGCCACCTCTGTCCATGTCAGGAACTGTCCAGAGCAGGAGAAGTTTTCTACGGGGATTTGCTGCTGCTCTGGACAGTTCCTGACATGGACAGAGGTGGCAGCAGAGAGCACTGTGTCAGACTGGAATACACCACTTCCTGCGGGACATACAGCAGCTGATAAGTACTGGAAGACTGGAGATTTTTTAAATAGAAGTAAATTACAAATGAATATAACTTTCTGGCACTAGTTGTACTTTGTAAAGGCCCCAAAACCTGGAGAAAGCTAGAAACAAAAGGGCGCAAAATATGAAAATCACAAAAAATCTATTTTATTGAACACAACTGCTAAATACAAACATTAAAAACATTTAAAATAGTACACATGACAGGCACAGAACCAATGTGCAACCACATACCCTCCTAACCCAAAATGGTGGTGCTGAGAGCTATTAGGCTCCACGGCATCACAATAGAACATACTCATGTGCTACCAAACAATGGGATAAAAGTATATATCCCAAATGGGGAGTGTCACAATACAAAAACAATATATCGAGAAAAGTTATACAAATGACTAAAGTAACAAATATGAGAAGATAAACCACATGGTCCTATCTCAGCTCTCAGAATAATATTCGGATATCTCATATTTGTAGTGGTGTCGGCAAAGGTAAATTGTTTATAGCTTACTGTGTAATGGCTTATTTGTTACAGGAATAGTTGTACTGTGTAATGGCGTCATTCATTTTACCATAACATGTATGATGGAATTCCAAATATATTATTTATGAAGATATAAATTGGTGAAATCGTAAATAAGAATGCAATATGGTAAGGTTTGGGGGGTTCCTGTGTCTACGTAATGCACTATATGGTAACAGCGACATGATACAATTATTCTATAGGTCAGTCCGAACACAACCATATGCAGGTTACACAGATTCTCTAATGTTATATATATTTGTTTATTAAATCCTTTTTTCTTTTTTTTTTGGCAATTAATTATTAATTATTATAACCGTTTTAGTTTTTCACCTACGGGGCTGTATGGGGAGTCATTTTTTGCGTCATGATCTCTAGTTTTTATTAATACCATATTTGTGAAGATCGGACCTTTTGATCACTTTTTATACATTTTTTAAAAAATATAATGTAACAAAAAATCTGCAATCCTGGCGCTTTTTTCCCTCTTTTCGTTTACGGCGCTCACGATGACGCTTGTTATATTTTAATAGATCGGACAATTACGCACGCTACGGTGTATTATATGTTTATTTATTTTTATATGTTTTATTTATATTATGGGATAGGGGGCTGATTTTAACTTTTATTGGGGGAGGGGTTTTGGGGTATTTTTAAAAACATTTTTCTTTTTTCTTTTTTTTTACACTTTTCAGACCCCTTGGGGACTATTACATGCAATTATCAGATTGCAGACACTGTACAATGCTGTGCCATAGGCAAAGCATTGATCAGTGTTTTAGGCGTTCTTCTCATTGAGCCGGCCTGTGGCAGACTCAATGAGCTGATCACTGATCGGATTACACGGAGGAAGGTAATAGACCTCCGGCCGGCCGTTACATTGATTGGGATCCCCGCAGTCACACTCCGGGGGTCCTGATCAGCGATAGACGCTGCTTCTGTCACATGATCGCGGCGTTTAAGGGGTTAATGACACGCTGCCGTGTGATCGCTGCAGCCTGTCATAGCCCCCACCTGCTATGAAGCGCGCTCGGCTCTGGAGCGCACTTCATAGCATCTTCGAGACCCATGACGTACAGTTACGTCATGGGTTGTCTGGGGGTTAAAGGGATGGCCACGGCCGGATCAGCAGAGGATTTGTGTGGGTATCCATAGCAATGGACCATATGGTGATGAAAATGTGCGTGACCCTTTGGATCAGAATAGGGGTCACATGCATTTCTGTCACCCCGTGGTCCGTTGCCATGGTTACCCAAACTTTCGGATTAGGAGAGGAATTTAGCGGCTGTATTGACAGGTGATCCTTAGAGCACCCTGCAATCCTATTACGGCTGTGCTGGTGGTATAGAGGAGCGCAGGGGCAGTGAGTTACTGAAGCTGCGGCCTCACCTGACCGGACACTCTGCGGCCGCATCTCCAGAATCAGCGCACCATGTCGGGGCGGCGGCTTCAGTAACTCCCTGCACCGTGGGTCGGGCTCTGCAGGGGAGCAGCTTATGGAGGAAAGAGAGGCTGCAGTCCTAGGCCACACCTCTTTGACACTATTCTACACAGAATTAAGATGCTTTTTAGTGAAATAAGGTTGGGTTCACTCTACGTTTTTGCAATCCGTTTTTCGCAAAAAACGGATGCAACTGTGTGCATCCGCTTTTTCATTGACTTCCATTATAAAAAAGCGGATCCGTTTTTTTTTTGACAGACACAAAAACATGTTCGACCACTTATTTGTGTCTGTAAAAAAAACGGATCCTTTTTTTTTTTTTATAATGGAAGTCAATGGAAAAACGGATGCACACAGTTGCATCTATTTTTCATCCGTTTCTTGCAAAAAAACGGATTGAAAAAATGTAGTGTGAACCCAGCCTAAGAGAGACAAATGCTTTAGTGGTGTGACATACAAGCATGTATTACTCAGTATGCTGCACAGCCACCATTACAGTACCATCTGTTTCATTCCGGCTCAGCTGCATTACTATAACTTGGTCATGTGATCACCAGCCTGACCCACAGAAAGTCACACTGCTTACTGTGTCAGAGGACATGGTCTCCCCAGGGTCAGCTGACTTCCTGGGAACTACAGGATGACATCATCACCTATCAGATCCTTCCTCACAGACCCCTCCCCCAGGTGCTACTGCTGCTGCTGTCTCTATGGTAACAGGATCCACTGTACTGTTACCCATAGGGTTGTAGGAGATGGAACCAGCTTTATTGGTTCATATTCATTTGTTTTTATTTTCTAGCTGAATAAAGCTTGTTGATGGAGCGGTGTCTGGTGGATATTTATTTTATTTGTCTTTTGTATTAGGAAGTGAAACAGATATTATAATTGATTTCATTTCCTCCCCTTTCCTATTTGGATTTTATTTTTGTTATTTATTAATTTTTACCAGGTTTACCAATTCTGCACAAGTCTCCACCATGTCCATTGTCACCTCTCTGCTCTCTATCCTCTCCACCATGTCCATCCTCACCTCTCTGCTCTCTATCCTCTCCACCATGTCCATCCTCAGGTCTCTGCTCTCTATCCTCTCCACCATGTCCATCCTCAGGTATCTGCTCTCTATCCTCTCCACCATGTCCATCCTCAGGTATCTGCTCTCTATCCTCTCCACCATGTCCATCCCCAGGTCTCTGCTCTCTATGCTCTCCACCATGTCCATCCTCAGGTATCTGCGCTCTATACTCTCCACCATGTCCATCCTCAGGTATCTGCTCTCTATCCTCTCCACCATGTCCATCCCCAGGTCTCTGCTCTCTATCCTCTCCACCATGTCCATCCTCAGTTCTCTGCTCTCTATCCTCTCCACCATGTCCATCCTCAGGTATCTGCGCTCTATACTCTCCACCATGTCCATCCTCAGGTATCTGCTCTCTATCCTCTCCACCATGTCCATCCCCAGGTCTCTGCTCTCTATCCTCTCCACCATGTCCATCCTCAGGTCTCTGCTCTCTATGCTCTCCACCATGTCCATCCCCAGGTATCTGCTCTCTATGCTCTCCACCATGTCCATCCCCAGGTATCTGCTCTCTATCCTCTCCACCATGTCCATCCTCAGGTCTCTGCTCTCTATCCTCTCCACCATGTCCATCCTCACCTCTCTGCTCTCTATCCTCTCCACCATGTCCATCCTCAGGTCTCTGCTCTCTATCCTCTCCACCATGTCCATCCTCAGGTATCTGCGCTCTATACTCTCCACCATGTCCATCCTCAGGTCTCTGCTCTCTATCCTCTCCACCATGTCCATCCCCAGGTCTCTGCTCTCTATCCTCTCCACCATGTCCATCCTCAGGTCTCTGCTCTCTATCCTCTCCACCATGTCCATCCTCACCTCTCTGCTCTCTATCCTCTCCACCATGTCCATCCTCAGGTCTCTGCTCTCTATCCTCTCCACCATGTCCATCCTCACCTCTCTGCTCTCTATCCTCTCCACCATGTCCATCCTCAGGTCTCTGCTCTCTATCCTCTCCACCATGTCCATCCCCAGGTCTCTGCTCTCTATCCTCTCCACCATGTCCATCCTCAGGTCTCTGCTCTCTATCCTCTCCACCATGTCCATCCTCAGGTCTCTGCTCTCTATCCTCTCCACCATGTCTATTGTCACCTCTCTGCTCTGTATCCTCTCCACCATGTCCATTCTCAGGTATCTGCTCTCTATCCTCTCCACCATGTCCATCCCCAGGTCTCTGCTCTCTATCCTCTCCACCATGTCCATCCTCAGGTCTCTGCTCTCTATCCTCTCCACCATGTCCATCCCCAGGTCTCTGCTCTGTATCCTCTCCACCATGTCCATCCTCAGGTCTCTGCTCTCTATCCTCTCCACCATGTCCATCCTCAGGTCTCTGCTCTCTATCCTCTCCACCATGTCCATTGTCACCTCTCTGCTCTGTATCCTCTCCACCATGTCCATCCTCAGGTATCTGCTCTCTATCCTCTCCACCATGTCCATCCTCAGGTCTCTGCTCTCTATCCTCTCCACCATGTCCATCCTCACCTCTCTGCTCTCTATCCTCTCCACCATGTCCATCCTCACCCCTCTGCTCTCTATCCTCTCCACCATGTCCATCCTCACCTCTCTGCTCTGTATCCTCTCCACCATGTCCATCCTCAGGTCTCTGCTCTCTATGCTCTCCACCATGTCCATCCCCAGGTATCTGCTCTCTATCCTCTCCACCATGTCCATCCTCAGGTATCTGCTCTCTATGCTCTCCACCATGTCCATCCCCAGGTATCTGCTCTCTATCCTCTCCACCATGTCCATCCTCAGGTCTCTGCTCTCTATCCTCTCCACCATGCCCATCCTCAGGTATCTGCGCTCTATACTCTCCAGACATGTCCATCCTCAGGTATCTGCTCTCTATCCTCTCCACCATGTCCATCCCCAGGTCTCTGCTCTCTATCCTCTCCACCATGTCCATCCTCAGGTCTCTGCTCTCTATGCTCTCCACCATGTCCATCCCCAGGTATCTGCTCTCTATGCTCTCCACCATGTCCATCCCCAGGTATCTGCTCTCTATCCTCTCCACCATGTCCATCCTCAGGTCTCTGCTCTCTATCCTCTCCACCATGTCCATCCTCACCTCTCTGCTCTCTATCCTCTCCACCATGTCCATCCTCAGGTCTCTGCTCTCTATCCTCTCCACCATGTCCATCCTCAGGTATCTGCGCTCTATACTCTCCACCATGTCCATCCTCAGGTCTCTGCTCTCTATCCTCTCCACCATGTCCATCCCCAGGTCTCTGCTCTCTATCCTCTCCACCATGTCCATCCTCAGGTCTCTGCTCTCTATCCTCTCCACCATGTCCATCCTCACCTCTCTGCTCTCTATCCTCTCCACCATGTCCATCCTCAGGTCTCTGCTCTCTATCCTCTCCACCATGTCCATCCTCACCTCTCTGCTCTCTATCCTCTCCACCATGTCCATCCTCAGGTCTCTGCTCTCTATCCTCTCCACCATGTACATCCCCAGGTCTCTGCTCTCTATCCTCTCCACCATGTCCATCCTCAGGTCTCTGCTCTCTATCCTCTCCACCATGTCCATCCTCAGGTCTCTGCTCTCTATCCTCTCCACCATGTCTATTGTCACCTCTCTGCTCTTTATCCTCTCCACCATGTCCATTCTCAGGTATCTGCTCTCTATCCTCTCCACCATGTCCATCCCCAGGTCTCTGCTCTCTATCCTCTCCACCATGTCCATCCTCAGGTCTCTGCTCTCTATCCTCTCCACCATGTCCATCCCCAGGTCTCTGCTCTGTATCCTCTCCACCATGTCCATCCTCAGGTATCTGCTCTCTATCTTCTCCACCATGTCCATCCTCAGGTCTCTGCTCTCTATCCTCTCCACCATGTCCATCCTCAGGTATCTGCTCTCTATCCTCTCCATTGTCACGTCTTTGCTCTCTATCCTCTCCACCATGTCCATTGTCACCTCTCTGCTCTCTATCTTCTCCACCATGTCCATGATCAGCTCTCTGCTCTCTATCCTCTCCACCATGTCCATTTTCACTTCTCTGCTCTCTATCCTCTCCACCATGTCCATTGCCACCTCTCTGCTCTCTATCCTCTCCACTATGTCCATCGCCACATCTCTGCTCTCTATCCTCTCCACCGTGTCCATTGTCACTTCTGTGCTCTCTATCCTCTCCACCGTGTCCATTGCCACCTCTCTGCTCTCTGTCCTCTCCACCATATCCATCGCCACATCTCTGCTCTCTATCCTCTCCACCATGTCCATTGTCACTTTTCTGCTATCTACCACTCCACCATGTCCATCGCCACATCTCTGCTCTCTATCCTCTCCACCATGTCCATTGTCACTTTTCTGCTATCTACCACTCCACCATGTCCATTGTCACTTCTGTGCTCTCTATCCTTTCCACCGTGTCCATTGCCACCTCTCTGCTCTCTATCCTCTCCACCATGTCCATTGTCACTTTTCTGCTATCTACCTCTTCACCATGTCCATCGCCACATCTCTGCTCTCTATCCTCTCCAACATGTCCATCTTCAGGACTCTGCTCTCTATCCTCTCCACCATGTCTATTGTCACTTTTCTGCTCTCTATCCTCTCCACCATGTCCATCCTCAGGTCTCTGCTCTCTATCCTCTCCAACATGTCCATCTTCAGGTCTCTGCTCTCTATCCTCTCCAACATGTCTATTGTTACTTTTCTGCTCTCTATCCTCTCCACCATGTCCATCATGACCTCTCTGTTTTCTATCCTTTCCACCATGTCCATCATCACCTCTCTGCTCTCTATCCTCTCCACCATGTCCATTAACACCTCGCTTCTCTCTATCCTCTCCACCATATCCATCATCACCTCTCTGCTCTCTATCCTCTCCACCATGTCCATTGTCACCTCTCTGCTCTCTATCCGCTCCACCATGTCCATCATCACCTCTCTGCTCTCTATCCTCTCCACCATGTCCATTGTGACCTCTCTGCTCTCTATCTTCTCCACCATGTCCATGATCACCTCTCTGCTCTCTATCCTCTCCACCATGTCCATTGTCACTTCTCTGCTCTCTATCCTCTCCACCATGTCCATCCCCAGGTCTCTGCTCTCTATCCTCTCCACCATGTCCATCCTCAGGTATCTGCTCTCTATCCTCTCCACCATGTCCATCCTCAGGTATCTGCTCTCTATCCTCTCCACCATGTCCATTGTCACGTCTTTGCTCTATATCCTCTCCACCATGTCCATTGTCACCTCTCTGCTCTCTATCTTCTCCACCATGTCCATGATCACCTCTCTGCTCTCTATCCTCTCCACCATGTCCATTGTCACTTCTCTGCTCTCTATCCTCTCCACCATGTCCATTGGCACCTCTCTGCTCTCTATCCTCTCCACCATGTCCATTTCCACCTCTCTGCTCTCTTTCCTCTCCACTATGTCCATCGCCACACCTCTGCTCTCTATCCTCTCCACCATGTCCATTGTCACTTCTCTGCTCTCTATCCTCTCCACCATGTCCATTGTCACTTCTCTGCTCTCTATCCTCTCCACCATGTCCATCACCACATCTCTGCTCTCTATCCTCTCCACCATGTCCATTGTCACTTTTCTGCTATCTACCTCTCCACCATGTCCATCATCACCTCTCTGCTCTCTATCCTCTCCACCGTGTCCATTGCCACCTCTCTGCTCTCTATCCTCTCCACCATGTCAATCGCCACATCTCTGCTCTCTATCCTCTCCACCATGTCCATTGTCACTTTTCTGCTATCTACCACTCCACCATGTCCATTGTCACTTCTGAGCTCTCTATCCTCTCCACCGTGTCCATTGCCACCTCTCTGCTCTCTATCCTCTCCACCGTGTCCATTGCCACCTCTCTGCTCTCTATTCTCTCCACCATGTCCATTGTCACTTTTCTGCTATCTACCTCTTCACCATGTCCATCGCCACATCTTTGCTCTCTATGTTCTCCACCATGTCCATCGCCACATCTCTGCTCTCTATCCTCTCCACCATGTCTATTGTCACTTTTCTGCTATCTACCTCTTCACCATGTCCATTGTTACATCTCTGCTCTCTATCCTCTCCAACATGTCCATCTTCAGGACTCTGCTCTCTATCCTCTCCACCATGTCTATTGTCACTTTTCTGCTCTCTATCCACCATGTCCATCCTCAGGTCTCTGTTTTCTATCCTTTCCACCATGTCCATTATCACCTCGCTTCTCTCTATCCTCTCTACCATATCCATCATCACCTCTCTGCTCTCTATCCGCTCCACCATGTCCATCATCACCTCTCTGCTCTCTATCCTCTCCACCATGTCCATTGTCACATCTCTGCTCGCTATCCTCTCCACCATGTCCATCATCACCTCTCTGTTTTCTATCCTTTCCACCATATCCATCATCACCTCTCTGCTCTCTATCCTCTCCACCATGTCCATTGTAAGGTCTATGCTCTCTATACTTTCCACCATATCCATCATCACCTCTCTGCTCTCTATCCTCTCCACCATGTCCATCATCACCTCTCTGTTTTCTATCCTTTCCACCATATCCATCATCACCTCTTTGCTCTCTATCCGCTCCACCATGTCCATTGTAAGGTCTATGCTCTCTATCCTCTCCACCATATCCATCGTCACCTCTCTGCTCTCTATCCTCTCCACCATGTCCATCATCACCTCTCTGTTTTCTATCCTTTCCACCATATCCATCAATACCTCTCTGCTCTCTATCCTCTCCACCATGTCCATCATCACCTCTCTGTTTTCTATCCTTTCCACCATATCCATCAATACCTCTCTGCTCTCTATCCTCTCCACCATGTCCATTGTCAGGTCTAGGCCCTCCATTCTTTCTACCATGTCCATCTTTAGCTTGAGACATCTGAAGATTTGTTCACATTTATACATGAAATACTTGCTCCAAATCATAAGATCCCCTATATCACAGAGCTCAGCTTCTCTCCCTCTATCATAGGCTTCTCTCAGATAAGGCAACGTTCATCACCTGTCTAGAAATCATCTACGCCTTTAAGTGGTTAAAGGTGAGCCATGTTTTTAATCCATGAATTGTCCCTGTTCCGTCCCTGGAGGGATGACGGGGGAGGGGGGGGGGTATGGGGTAAGATCAACTTCAACAAGTGTTAATAATTTTCTGTGGACAAGTCCTCTAAGCCGGAGTTGATCATAGTAAAACATCTGCCGCTCAGCATGACCTCTAAGTTCTCCGTTCTCACCAATCTGGCCACCCACAGCTGCGGGCTGTGTTACATACTTACAGCTCCATAAAAGTAATTTATAACTAATATATAAAATAGCTAAATGGTATCACGCTGAGCTTGGATTGGACGTACATACCCATATGCCAGATAGGCTGAATAAGGACACAAGTGTAAAGGGAAACTCCACCCTAAACTAAAGCTTCCCATATGTTCCATTAGGGCTGTGTATAAGCTGTATCCAGGTCCAGGACACACAATATTAAGAATGGGGAATCATGGGACGCGGTTTCCACACAGATGCTAAGCAGAATTGTAACCCTGTGAACATACCCTGCCATGCCATGTGTAGGATCTCATACCTGCCCTTTACTGCTGCCTCTGTCATTGAGGACAATGGGGACATAGGGAGTCTATAGGAATCAATGTGTCTATGATGAAATTGCAAGGAGCAACTTCAACCATAACTCTAACCCAGGGGTGGGCTATTACTTTTCCCATGGGGCCACATGAAAAATTTTAGTGGTTTTAGAGGGTCAGACTTTTGATATGTGGCTGTCCATGGTGAGACTAACAATTCCTTCCATAATGCAGGATGTACATGTGCGCCGCTGCCCTATATATTTTCTGTGGAAGCCTCAGAGATAGGCTTATCATGGGGGAATATCACTTTAAGGCTATGTTCACACAACGTATTAGACCGGCCGGGTCACGTAACAGCCGGTCCCTGTCTGGATCATCCCGGACGGTACTGTAGTACTGGCCGGATGATTTTTCTGGCCGTAGTGTTCTGATGCGAGCGCATCAGAACTTGTGAACTGACAGGGTTTCCTACGGCCGCAATTCACTGAATTGCGGCCGCAGAAAACTGACATGACAGTTATTTGCGAGTCCGCGTGAGTTCCCGGCCGGAGCGTATACAATGTGTATACGCTCTGGCCGGGATCCCATTGAAGTAGAGGCAATGTTCACAGGCGCATAAACTATGGCCGTTGTTGTCGATGGCAACAATGTCCGTACTTATACGTAGTGTGAACATAGCCTAAGGGTGCAATCACACGTACAGGATCTGCAGATTTGATGCTGTGTTCAGTTATTTAGATCAAATCTGCTGCGGATCTGCTCCATCGAATACGGTACGTGTGAAGCTACCCTAAGGGCCCTATTCCACAGTAACGATAATCGGCCCCATTTGGCCCGATTCGGCTGATCATTGTTTGGTGGAATAGAGAGAACAATCAGCCAATGATCGTGTCATCGGCTGATCGCTCATTTAGGGCCAGACCTAAAATCATCGTTCCCCCAACGCGTTGAATAGCGGTGCGCGGTGGGCGACCGGCGATTTGAGAAGAAGCAGTAGCAATACATTACCTATCAGGTCTTCTCCTCCGCTCTGTCTTTCTCCCCGGGTCCTGCGCCATCTAGCTTCAGAATGGCCTGTCAGCTGACGGAGCGCTCAGCCAATCACAGGCCTGTGATTGGCTAAGTGGCCTGTCAGCTGACAGGCCATTCTGAAGCTAGAGCGCGCGGAACCCGGGGAGAAAGACAGAGCGGAGCAGAAGACCTGACAGGTAATGTATGATGCTGCAAGGACATCGGTAACGATGTCCCTGCAGCCCTCGCTCAACGATCATCGGGCCGTGGAATAGGCCCAGTAAACGAGTGGCAATCTAGCAGATCGACGCTCATTTACATCGTTGATCGGGCCCTCCTCGCCCCGTAGAATAGGACCCTAATGCTCTATTATTCTGAACACTTTTGGTTATAGACCACTATTTCTGCTGCTCTGCCTCCATATTCCCATGCTCTATCCCCCGGGGGGATGTCTGTGCTGTAGTAGCGTGCGAGCAAGCCATAAATTTGGGGTAATATATCTCGGAGGGGCAGTTTATCACATGGATCGACTCATTTCACTTGGCCGGGGCTCCTGCGAGTCTCAGACCGGCCTGATGTGTGATACATAACATTTGCAGCCAACAGAAACAAGGGTCTTGGAAGGGGGTCTGTTTGCTTTGCCTTTTTTTCACAGCATTCCTAACATGGGAACAAAGGTTATTTGGCTCTTATGTCGCTCGTATTCAATGTCCCATCTGCAAAAGTCCAGGACAGAGAAATTACAACATTATAGCAAATGAAGTTCGTTCTGACGGGGCAATATAAGATTTCCTGCCATAACTGGATCCGTCTTATTGTGCAATGTGTCCACCTCATGGCCGAGGCTTTATCCATGTGTGAACAAGAAGGCCGGATCCAGGCTGAAATACATTGCACAATAAAGCTGTCACTCCCAGAGATGAGACGATCTTGAGCACGTTCAGGTTTCTCCAAACCCAAGCCCGTATCCTAAAGAAATGACTAGAGATGAGCGAACCTCGAGCACGTTCAGATCCGTCTAAATCCGATTAAATACCGGTGGCTGAAGAAGTTGGATGCAGCCCTAAGGCTGCCTGGAACACATGGATACAGCCATAGGTCATAGGTTGTATTCATGGTGTCCAGGACTCCCTAGGGCTGCATCCAACTTCTTCAGCCACCAGTATCAAACTTTGGATTCGGATGGACCTGAACGTGCTCGAGGTTCGCTCATCTCTAGTCACTCCTATAGGATGCTGTATAATTGGATCAGTTTCTTAAAGGAGAAGTCTGGCCAGACCCATGTGGTGGAGAGGTAAAGGATAAAAGAAATAACATGCTCTTAGCCCCAGCGCTGGTGGCCGCTTCCTACCGCTCCAGTCCCCGGTGCTTCCTGGTCTGAGCAGGGACCCGGGTTGTGACGTGTGAGGTCCACTCAGCCAGTCAGGGGGCATAGTGGGGTTCGGCCGCCACTGACTGGCAAAGCAGACCTCACATGTCACAACCCGAGTCCTTGATAAGTTGCTGCCACTGGGCTCTGGCAGTGACTTTCTCCTACCTCTTGTCAATTTAAATACATGTTACCTCAGCCAAGCCAACAGTACATGTATATAGGATATCAGGAGAGGTAGTGGTGGCCGACCAACAGCTATCTAAAGGATATGGCCAGTTGAAGTACATAGTACCAGACATGGGTGGATTAAATGTGCCCTGGGGTTGTGCAACCAAACTGCGCCCCCCCCCCCCCCAGCCGTGCTCATACCTAGCTGTCTTCCGGTACAGACAGCGTGTGTTACAGAAACTGCCTATGTCCTGGGACAGCGCTGTAGTGCACGGCCATGGCCCCCCCAGTAGCCTTGGCCGGTTGCCCAAACTGCCCACAATATAATCCGCCCCTTGTACCAGGGCTGACCTCTGAAGAGCTGTACTTTGGGTGTTCACCTTTTCCTTCCATGTTTATGTATCATAGAAGCCGGGCTGAGCTGCAGTATGCACTCCACCTTGTTCCCCCACCCCTCCCTGTTTGGCTTCCAGCATTAAAGGGGTTCTCCATTGCTACAAAAACATGGCCTCTTTCTTCCAGAGACGACACCTTTCTGTCTCCAGTTCGGGTGCACGTTTTGTAACTCGGTTCCATTGATGTGAATGGAGTTAAACTACATAACATACCTGAACAGGAGACTAGAGTGCTGGATAACACCTTTAAGTCATGTATATTAATAATGGGGGAGAGAGGGGGCATGCATGCTGAAGCTCAGCATGACCTCTATAATTTGCTTTATCACCCTATCTGCAGCTCTAACCATTATGTACAGCTGACAGATTTCCCTTTAAGGGGTTATCCACCTTTAATTAACTGTCTGGTAAACTTTACCAACCCCTTAACGACCCCATAATTTACCACCCTATTCCAACTTTTTAGCCATCAAAATCTCCATACAGTGCAATGGACATCAATGTAGCCCTCTCCACTGAATTCTATGGGAGTGATGGATGACAAGTAACACCATCAGTTTATTCATTGACAGGAGGAAGAATAACTGTACATGGAAAACAAGAGTCCTTATAAAGTCCACCCATCTACTAAGGTTCTGCCCAAATGGCCATACTGACTGCACTTTAGGTTGTTTTTTTTTTTTTTTTGGGAACCCCCAGCTGAACCCCAGTTCTATAATAGTCATCCCCCATGGCTTTGGATGGATCACGCATACTTTTAATTGTTAACTCTATTACTTTTTAGTGTGTTTGGCATTGGTAGACTGTATCACTGGATCCCATCCACTTGGCGCACAGCTGACCCCTTGCACCGGGACGGATCAGGTTGCGGTAGTAGAGCGGATTGTTCCGGACTGACCACAGTCACAGAGCTGATCCGGATCCCATAGGAAATCTCACAGCTTGGCAGCAGACAGACTTCTGCAGACCAATTGATTCAAGCTCCGGCTCAGTGTAACGTTCCAGCGTCTCGGTACTGAACTTGCGGTCTCCGCACTGTCAGAGCTTGGAGTAATTTACTGCGGCTTTCTGCGAGATGAATGCTTGTTATACATGGTTATTAATAACAGGCACGTTACAGCCCACACATTAGATGTAGCGTGTGGTGCGAGTCCATGGACGGTTCCTGCCAAAGAGTCTTTAGACGGTTCTGGCAGAGGATCTCCTGGCAGCCGAGACATGTACAGAGTCTATAAGGGTGATGTAGGGGACAAGGCTGCCTCCTGTATACATCCTCTACAGATATAGATGCAGAATCCTGTGCCTCACCATAAGGCTCCGTGCAACACTCATTTTTAGATGTTTTTGAGAAACAACCCATTGGATATGAACTCATTCATTTCTACGGCCCCATGCACTTATCCATAGGTGCTACCAATCTATGTTGGGGCCATGATTTGTGCTGCAATGGGTCACACAATGGCTTGCCAGGGTTTTTTTTTTGGACATCAATGTAGCCCTCTCCACTGAAGTCTATGGGAGTGATGGATGAGATGGGTCACACAATGGCTTGCCAGTTTTTTTATTTGTATATATCACAGCCCTAACAAAGATCACCTATTCTTAAAGGGATTGTCTGGAAAACAAACATATTTAGCCATGCTGCAGGGAACATGATAGTAATGTATACTTACCTGTCCTGCTTCCCCTCCGTTGCTGGATCCCAAACTGCCTACTGTTTGCTTTGATGTCAGTAATTTAAAATCATCCGATGATGTGCCACTCCCACTGGAAATGACCACTCAGAGTCTATGCTGGCCGGCTATTTCCTATAGGAATGGGATGTCAGAAGCGTGGGCGGCCTGGGAACCAGTTGCAGCAGACAGGGGACAGGTAAGTATTAGAGATGAGCAAACTTCGTCCGAACCCAAACTTGCAGCCTTTGTTTATCAGTGACGGTATCCATGTTTTCCAGGCAGTCATAGGGCTGTATTCAACTTCATCGGCCACTGGTAATAACATGCCAAGAGTTTGGGCGGACCTGAGCGTGCTCGCAGTTCACTCATCATATATATATATATATATATATATATATATACACACTCTGGCTCTTTAAATGTCAAGAGTAAAAACTTATTATTGCGGCTCCATGAGGAGTGCAGACTACACACATATGGCACTATATACTCTACACTATATATACCACCTGTAGTATATGTGACTATATGTTGCCCAGTATAGTTCCTATATAAAGCGTGTTTCACCCACAGAGAGAAGGAACCATTACAGTACCAGTAAGGTGGTGCGCCCGCGCTCATCTACAGATACTATCTTTAATATCCGCTGATATGGATATTAGGCCCACACTGTGCCCTCTGGTGACGGCAGCGTCCCTGTGTACGGACACCAGACGGCGTCTCATATCCTCCGAGATTTATCAGATTGGCGCACATTATATTCTCAATAACCGGGAGCTTCATAGGAAACAGATAGGAAAGAAATTACATTTCATCCAGCGCTTTGTAAAAGGAAAAACTCCTGTGCTGGGGGGGGGGGGGGGGGTCGTCATCATAATCATAAGGGGGTGTAGAGGAAGGTCATCGTCAGGGTGGGGTGTCATCCTCAGGGGGGGGGACCTGAGGATGACACCCAACCCTGATGACACCCCATACACACAGCTCTGCTATATACACATGGTACACACATAGCTCCGCCACATGCACATGGTAAACACACACACACAGCTCTGCTACATACACATAGCACATACATACACACAGCTCTGCTATATACACATGGTACACACACATAGCGCTTCCACATACACATGGCACATACACACAGCTCTGCTATATACACATGGTACACACACACAGCTCTGCCACATTCACATGGCACATACACAGCTCTGCTATATACACATGGTACACACACATAGCGCTGCCACATTCACATGGCACATACACAGCTCTGCTATATACACATGGTACACATACATAGCGCTGCCACATGCACATGGTACACACACAGCTCTGATATATACACAAGGCACATACACAGCTCTGCTACATATACATAGTACACACATGGCTCTGCTGCATACACATGGCACATAAATACACACAGCTCTGCTATATACACATGGTACATACACAGCTCTGCCACATGCACATGGTACACACAGCTCTGCTATATACACATGGTACATACACAGCTCTGCCACATGCACATGGTACACACACACAGCTCTGCTACATACACATGGTACACACACACAGCTCTGCTACATACACATGGTACACACACAGCTCTGCTACATACACATGGTACACACACAGCTCTGCTACATACACATGGTACACACACACAGCTCTGCTACATTCACATGGCACATACACAGCTCTGCTATATACACATGGTACACACACACATAGCGCTGCCACATTCACATGGCACATACACAGCTCTGCTATATACACATGGTACACACACATAGCGCTGCCACATGCACATGGTACACACACAGCTCTGATATATACACAAGGCACATACACAGCTCTGCTACATATACATAGTACACACACGGCTCTGCTGCATACACATGGCACATAAATACACACAGCTCTGCTATATACACACAGTACACACACAGCTCTGCTATATACACATGGTACAACATACACAGCTCTGCCACATGCACATGGTACACACACACAGCTCTGCTACATACACATGGTACACACACACAGCTCTGCTACATACACATGGTACACACACAGCTCTGCTACATACACATGGTACACACACAGCTCTGCTACATACACATGGTACACACACAGCTCTGCTACATACACATGGTACACACACAGCTCTACTACATACACATGGTACACACACAGCTCTGCTATATACACATGGTACATACACAGCTCTGCCACATGCACATGGTACACACACACACAGCTCTGCTACATACACATGGTACACACACACAGCTCTGCTACATACACATGGTACACACACACACAGCTCTGCTATATACACATAGCTTTGCTACATACACATGGCACACACACACAGCTCTGCTATATACACATGGTACACACACACAGCTCCGCTATATACACATGGTACACACACACAGCTCTGCCACATACACATGGTACACACACACAGCTCTGCTATATACACATAGCTTTGCTACATACACATGGCACACACACACAGCTCTGCTATATACACATGGCACATACACACAGCTTTGCTACATACACATGGCACATCCACACAGCTCTGCTATATACACATGGTACACACACAGCTCTGCTATATACACATAGCTTTGCTACATACACATGGCACATACACACAGCTCTGCTACATACACATGGCACATACACACAGCTCTGCTCTATAGACCGCCTGATGCACACAGCCGCCTCTATGTTATCTAGTCTGCACCTGACCGCCTGCTCCCTCACTATCAGCACAAAGCTGTCAGGGCCCCGCCCACCCATGTGACCGCTTACGTCATCATCACATCTCCTCCAGGCTGCAGGGACCGTCGCTGTACGGCAGTGATGTGACGCCGGCTTCTTCCCTCACACGCTGGTTTTGCTGTACGGCAGTGACGTGACGCCGGCTTCTTCCCGGTAAATAAGCAGTATAGCGGGATATAGAGTGATTTGAATGAGGCGTGAGTGCTGCAGTGAGGCAGCCGGGCTCTAGGGGGCGCGCCTCCCTGTGTATAACATATATATCATGGCTGCTCAGTGCTGCTGTGTTGTGTGCCTGGCTCTAACTGCTCCCATCATGGATTATAATAGGAGTTGTAGTCGCCCCCCCCTGGAGAGCTCAGGTGGGGGAGCATTGTGTCTCCTGCCCCATCCCACGTGTCACCTGCAGGGGGCGCTCTAAGGCTGTTGTCACAGCATAAGCCCATGCCACTAGCCGGCCCCATAGACATACATTGTATAACTGCAGCTTCTTTCTTTTGCAGGTGGGAGCCATGTCTAAGTACTTGCTGTCCTATCAGGTGGGCTTCGGCCTGGCAGCTGGAGTGGCGGCTGGGGTGGCAGTGTACGTGGTTCACCGGCAGCGGAAGCGTAATACCAAGGAGACAAAGCTGAATGGCTATGGTGTACACCGGAGCGGGGAGCGGGGTCATCCCATAACGGCCAGCTATTCACAAGGTTTGTCAGGTTCTATATCACAGGTGTCAATCCCAGGCCCTCCAGCGGTTACAGAACTACAACTCCCATCATGCCTGCATGGCCTAAGCCAAAGCTTGGGCCGTCCGGGCATGATGGAAATTGTAGTTTTGCAACAGCTGCCTATTATATTAAAGAGGTACTCCGGCGGAAAAAAATATATATATTTCAAATGAACTGGTGCCAGAGATTTGTAATTTACTTCTATTAAAAATATCTTCAGTCTTCCAGTACTTATCAGCTGCTGTGTGTCCTGCAGGAAGTGGTGTATTCTCCCCAGTCTGACAGCAGCAGCAAATCCCCATAGAAAACCTCTCCTGCTCTGGGCAGTTCCTGACATGGACAGAGGTGGCAGTAGAGAGCACTGTGTCAGACTGGAGAGAATACACCACTTACTGCAGGACATACAGCAGCTGATAAGTACTGGAAGACTGGAGATTTTTTAATAGAAGTAAATTACAAATCTCGGGAACTTTCTGACACCAGTTGATTTGAAAGAAAAATTTTTTTTGTCGGTGAACAACCCATTTAAGTGTTTTCCGACAGCGCCTAGCATGCCTTAAAGGGGTAGTGCGGCGGTAAACAATTATTCACAGAATAACACACATTACAAAGCTATACAACTTTTTAATGTATGTTATGTCTGTGAATGGCCCCCTTCCTTGTGTCCCACCACCCCCACCCGTGTACCCGGAAGTGTGGTGCGCTATACATACCTGTCACGTGCCGACTCGTCTCCGATCTTCAGTCAGCGATGTCGTCTTCAGCCGAATCCCTCCGTCCGTCCTGAGTGCTGGCCGCCCTCTGCCGCGCATCGTCATAACTGTGCTCAGCCAATCGCGGCTGAGCATCTGATGACGCTGAAGAGGGCGGCCGGCACTCAGGACGCTCAAAGGGATTCGGCCCGGCCGTCCGAAGACGACATCGCAGACTGAAGATCGGAGACTGGTGTCGGCACGTGACAGGTATGTATAGCGCACCACACTTCCGGGTACACGGGTGGGGGTGGTGGGACACGGGGAAGGGGGCCATTCACAGACATAACATACATTACAAAGTTGTATAACTTTGTAATGTATGTTATTCGTGAATAATTGTTTACCGCCGCACTACCCCTTTAAGGTGTCAGGGAACACTGGGAGTTGTAGTTTTCAATAGCTTGAGAGGCTGGGGAACTCTGTACTAAAGGACTTATCCAGGATTAGAAAAAACACTGCTGCCCTCTTGCCAAACCAGCACCCCCCCTGTCCTCAGGTTGTGTGTGGTATTACATTTAACTGTCACTGTTGTGGTTTTTTTTTGTTTGTTTGTTTTTTTTTGCAGAAATCAATAGTCCAGACGATTTTAGGAAACTTTGTAATTGAGTTTATCAGGCAAATATGCCATTATCTGCATTCAAAAAGACTTTCCCCAGGCCCCCCCCCCCTCTCATTCACTGCTCATTATCAGGAAATTTTGCCTCTTTTACATCCGTCGAGCCCTGTGTAACCTATGGAGAGGGGAGGGGGGAGGAGGGAGATTAGTCACCAGCAGAGAGCAGGGAACAAAGGATTACACAGCGGGAGCTGTATGAAAGCCGGTATTCAGAGGTCAGATAAGAGAAGATAGCTCGGGGATGTAGCTGCAAATTAACTCTTTGTTGTCTTGTTTCGGTGCCCCATCCCTGTCCACCCCTCCCCTCTCCACAGAGAACCATGAAGACAGGGGGGAGAGCTTCAAACTGCTTTTTCATGATAAAAATGCATGTTTCCGCTAATAAACCCAATTACAAAGTTTCTTAAAATCGCCTGGACTATTGATTGTTGGCAAAAAAATTGTAAACGACACTGACACTTTAAGCTCCATTCACTTTACTGGAACTGAGCTGCTAAACCCCCACACCCAAACTAAGTGCAGGAGAGGGGCTGTTTATGGAGGAAAGCGGCCATGTTTTTCTAGGCCTGGATAACGCTTTAGATGTTCAGTCAATACATTGTTGCCTCTTCTTTCAGCTGTGTCGGCCAGCACAGATCTTGTAGCCGCCTCCCGTAGTGAACAGCTGGAGTTACTGAACCGTCTGGACTACGTCCTCGGCAGCATCACCGAGCTGCGCCAGGAGATCGAGTCTCTGCGCAACATCCTGCACGGCCTGGCCGAAGACGTGGTGGGGGAAGTACGGTGGGTGAAGGTTCACTGAGGGATTTCAATAGGTTTAACCCTTCTCCTCTGCTGTCACTGCTGCACCCCTAATGCTCAAACATAACTTTTGATATTTTGCTGCCCATGGTGAGACTAACAATTACTTCCATACTTGTTATTATCTATTCATTCTCTCTCCCCCAGTTCTCAGCTGCTGCTTTCTGCTGAAGACACAAAAATCTGTGTGTGAGCTTTTCTCTCTGTCTTCCTCTCCTTCTCCCCCCTCCCTTCTGAGACAGCTGATGTAAATAAGTCACTGGCAGGCCTTATCTGCAACATTGTAGCTTCTTTGTAATGCTGTTAGGGATAATCACAGTGAGTTCATTAGCAACTTGACCTCAGAATAACCCTCCCAGCATTATAAAGAAGCTACAATGTTACAGCCCTGTGGTGGGGGTGCCCATGTTCTACTTCAGTGGGGAGGATAGAACCCCTGCGCTAGTCTTTGTGGTGGGGGGTCCCCATCAGGTATCCAGTGATAGGGAAACTATGTGATGTAAAGTTATAAGCGCTTTGATACTGGGAGAGCTGACTCCTTGGCAGAGCACAGTCTGTGACGCCAAACAAATGAAATGTTATTTTTTTTCAGGTCACATTTAGAGGAGAATCAAAGGGCCGTACGACGGCGACGCTACCTGCCCCCCAGAGAGAGGACGGACTCCACAGGCTCCAGCTCCATTTACTTCACTGCAAGTTCTGGGGGAGCCGCTCAGACTGATGTGGAAAGTGAGGGCGGGTGAGTGCTACAAGACAATGGAAGTAAGGGTGAGTGCTACAAGATGATGGAAGTGAGGGAGGGTGAGTGCTACAAGACAATGGAAGTAAGGGTGAGTGCTACAAGATGATGGAAGTGAGGGAGGGTGAGTGCTACAAGACAATGGAAGTAAGGTTGAGTGCTAAAAGATGATGGAAGTGAGGGAGGGGGAGTGCTACAAGACAATGGAAGCGAGCGAGGGGGAGTGCTACAAGACAATAGAAGCGAGGGAGGGTGAGTGCTACAAGACAATAGAAGCGAGGGAGGGTGAGTGCTACCAGATAATGGAAGAGAGGGAGGGTGAGTGCTACAAGATAATGGAAGCTAGGGAGGGTGAGTGCTACAAGATAATGGAAGTGAGGGAGGGTGAGTGCTACAAGACAATAGAAGCGAGGGAGGGTGAGTGCTACAAGATAATGGAAGCTAGGGAGGGTGAGTGCTACAAGATAATGGAAGTGAGGGAGGGTGAGTGCTACAAGATAATGGAAGTGAGGGAGGGTGAGTGCTACAAGATAATGGAAGCTAGGGAGGGTGAGTGCTACAAGATAATGGAAGCTAGGGAGGGTGAGTGCTACAAGATAATGGAAGCTAGGGAGGGTGAGTGCTACAAGATAATCGAAATGAGGGAGAGTTATTACTAAAAGATAACGGAAGTGAGGGAGGGTGAGTGCTACAAGACAATGGAAGCGAGGGAGAGTTATTACTAAAAGATAACGGAAGTGAGGGAGGGTGAGTTCTGCAATAAAATGGTTATGACGTTTTCTGAGCCCAACGTTTCATCAGTTCTTCAATCCATCATCCATTAATATCATAAGGTGACGGGAAAATATAAGCACAATAGTGACATGAAGTGAAGCCGGATCAGCTCCGCGGCCCCTTCATACTCAGGATTGTTCAGGTTCCAGACTCGTAATGACTCGTGTAACCTGTCACTAACCGAACAACTCACAAACCAAGGTCAATGTCTTATATTGAGCACGTTTAAAGGAGAAGGCATTTTTAAGAAGGCATTTTTACAAATCCGGCAGGGGGGAATTTCAAGTACGAACTTACCTCTCCCCATGGTGGCGGTGAGTGGCAGGACCAGCCTTGGGACCCCAGTCAGGCTCTGAGATCTCTGGCGCTGACATGTCATTACCCAGCTGATAGACTTGCCACTCAGCCAGTCATTGACTGCGATGGGACGCCGCTCCAGTCACTGATTAGCTGATCGGTCAGTCTATCACCCGGGACATCACAACTCGGGGGAAAATATTCCTGAGGGGGCACTACTGGCCTCCCCCGACTTCTCAGTAGTAGGTTGGGGCTGACCTCCCCCATCTCCTCACTAGTAAGGTGGGTGGCGCTCACCTCCCCCTACTCCTCAGTAGTAAGGCACCACTGACCTCCCCCTGCTCCTCAGTAGTAAGGCACCTCTGACCTCCCCCTGCTCCTCAGTAGTAAGGCACCACTGACCTCCCCCTGCTCCGCAGTAGTAAGGCACCACTGACCTCCCCCTGCTCCTCAGTAGTAAGGCACCTCTGACCTCCCCCTGCTCCTCAGTAGTAAGGCACCACTGACCTCCCCCTGCTCCGCAGTAGTAAGGCACCACTGACCTCCCCCTGCTCCTCAGTAGTAAGGCGGCACTGACCTCCCCCTGCTCCTCAGTAGTAAGGCGGCACTCGCCTCCCCCTGCTCCTCAGTAGTAAGGCGGCACTCGCCTCCCCCTGCTCCTCAGTAGTAAGGCGGCACTGACCTCCCCCTGCTCCTCAGTAGTAAGGCGGCACTCGCCTCCCCCTGCTCCTCAGTAGTAAGGCGGCACTCGCCTCCCCCTGCTCCTCAGTAGTAAGGCGGCACTCGCCTCCCCCTGCTCCTCAGTAGTAAGGCGGCACTCGCCTCCCCCTGCTCCTCAGTAGTAAGGCGGCACTCGCCTCCCCCTGCTCCTCAGTAGTAAGGCGGCACTCGCCTCCCCCTGCTCCTCAGTAGTAAGGCGGCACTCGCCTCCCCCTGCTCCTCAGTAGTAAGGCACCACTGACCTCCCCCTGCTCCTCAGTAGTAAGGCACCACTGACCTCCCCCTGCTCCTCAGTAGTAAGGCGGCACTCGCCTCCCCCTGCTCCTCAGTAGTAAGGCGGCACTCGCCTCCCCCTGCTCCTCAGTAGTAAGGCGGCACTCTCCTCCCCCGGCTCCTCAGTAGTAAGGCGGCACTCACCTCCCCCGGCTCCTCAGTAGTAAGGCGGCACTCACCTCCCCCGGCTCCTCAGTAGTAAGGCGGCACTCACCTCCCCCGGCTCCTCAGTAGTAAGGCGGAACTCACCTCCCCCGGCTCCTCAGTAGTAAGGCGGCACTCACCTTCCCCCGGCTCCTCAGTAGTAAGGGGCCACTCACCTTCCCCCGGCTCCTCAGTAGTAAGGCGGCACTCGCCTCCCCCGGCTCCTCAGTAGTGTGGCGCCATGTCCTCTTTAGCCATGCAGTGTAGCGTCTCTGGGGATACCGCCAACCATCTAGAGATTACAGCCTGGCAGGAGGACTGCTTTGTTGTGCGGCTTTGCCTATAAAAATATATAAAAGGTTTGAGAAGCGCAGAATATATTCTCGTCGTGGAGACAAGACTGTAAGTGAATCTCCCAGCTGCGGAGGCGACCGGCCGGAATGTTTTCCTTGGCCGAGGAGATGGCAGGGAGGTCTCCTCTCCCCCCTGAGTTACAGGATCATCCTCCGGGTCCTTCTTGACGGTTTCATTTTTCAACTTTTTAGCAAAACCAAAACCCCAGAGCTCAGGCGGTACGCAGCCTCCAAATCCTGACGTGAGCGAAATGTAAGAAATCCTGCTGCTCAGCAAAGTACGGGCCAAGCCGGCTGTCCCTGGCCCGCTATTGTTACCGGACAGGGGATAGATGGTCAGAACGGATGGTACTGCCACGTACACGCCCTGTCTGATATCTGTAGCTAAAATACTACAGTGCAAACACAACCTAAACCAACATGTTAGATAAAGACAGCAAAACCCACCAATTTCAGCGAGGATGGATGACTATCTGACATGTATGGGGGCCTCCTGATTCTCCCTAAAGAAGTTATTCACTCATTTTTTTTCTTTCAAATCAACTGGTGCCAGAGATTTGTAATTTACTTCTATTAAAAAATCTTGAGTCTTCCAGTACTTATCAGCTGCTGTATGTCTTGCAGGAAGTGGTGTATTCTTTCCAGTCTGACACAGTGCTCTCTGCTGCCATCTCTGTCCATGTCAGGAACTGTCCAGAGCAGGAGAGGTTCTCTTTGGGGATTTGCTGCTGCTCTGAACAGTTCCTGACATGGACAGAGGTGGCAGCAGAGAGCACCGTGTCACACTGGAGAGAATACACCACTTCCTGCAGGATATACAGCAGTTGATAAGTACTGGAAGACTCAAGATATTTTTAATAGAATTAAATTATTAATTCCTGGCACCAGTCGATTTGAAAAATATTTGGGGGGTGAACAACCCCTTTTAAATAGTGATAGTGAGAGGAGGCGTGATGGTGGAGGGATATTACAGCACTGGAAAAGTGTGCTGGGTTCTGAAATTATATTTCTGTTTATTGCTTTTATAGATACACTACTGCCAATGCCGAATCGGATTATGACCGGGAGAGCAGCAGAGCCAGTGAGGAAGAGGAGGATGAAGTAAGCTGTGAGACGGTGAGGACCATGCGGAGGGACTCGGACGTGGTGACGGATGACGAAGCGACAATGTTGGCGGCCGACCCCATAGATGAAGGGTTATCGCTCCTGCTTCAGAGGTCGGATCAGCTGCACGATGGGGACGGCGAGCAGAAGAGGGAAGGCTTCCAGCTGCTGTGTACTAACCGCTTACTGGTAACGTCTTCTCCATTATAGTAATGTGGGAATCCTGTAACCCAGGGGGAGGGAACCTCCGCCCTCCAGCTGCTGCAGAACTACAACTCCCATCATGCCCGGAGAACCAAAGCTTGTGACCGCAGGGTGATGATGGGTCAGCATATTTGGAGGTGGTATATCATGTTTGGGGTGGTATTATATTTGGGGGCGGTATTACAATCCAGTCCCATTCTCTTTGATGGAAATGTGATGCGACACCATAGGTTTTCACAGTACTTTCCTTATATAGTGCAGTTCCCAAAAACCCGATTCCCACGTGTTTATTACCATTATGTAATCATGAAAAATATCTTTTTTTTTTTATTAGTACGGCAACCGGCAAGACTTTCTGTGGAGACTAGCGCGGTCCTACAGCGATATGTGTGACATTACTGAAGACCTCGCACAGAAGAAGTCCTACGCCCTGGAGGGTGGGTTGTGGAAATGGACAGATTTTCTTAGTGTTTATAGGCTTAATATGGATACACTGGATACTGGCAGTAATGTATACCGCACACTGGGTGCCTGCAGTAGTGGATACCATACACTGGGTGCCGGTTACCGTACACTGGGTGCCGGCAGTAGTGTATACCGTACACTGGGTGCCGGCAGTAGTGTATACCGTACACTGGGTGCCGGCAGTAGTGTATACCGTACACTGGGTGCCGGCAGTAGTGTATACCGTACACTGGGTGCCGGCAGTAGTGTATACCGTACACTGGGTGCCGGCAGTAGTGTATACCGTACACTGGGTGCCGGCAGTAGTGGATACCGTACACTGGGTGCCGGCAGTAGTGGATACCGTACACTGGGTGCCGGCAGTAGTGGATACCGTACACTGGGTGCCGGCAGTAGTGGATACCGTACACTGGGTGCCGGCAGTAGTGGATACCGTACACTGGGTGCCGGCAGTAGTGGATACCGTACACTGGGTGCCGGCAGTAGTGGATACCGTACACTGGGTGCCGGCAGTAGTGGATACCGTACACTGGGTGCCGGCAGTAGTGGATACCGTACACTGGGTGCCGGCAGTAGTGGATACCGTACACTGGGTGCCGGCAGTAGTGGATACCGTACACTGGGTGCCGGCAGTAGTGGATACCGTACACTGGGTGATGACCAGGATGGGGTTAGTAGGCGGCAGGAGATTTCAGGTTGTGGATGTTATTAACCAAATTTTTGTTTTTCTTAGGGAAAGAAGAAGTCGAAGTTGCGCTTGAAAAAGAAGGTCAGAGTGCGGAGTGTCACAAATGGTATGTGTAGTGCGGAGGAGGAGGGGTAGCACTCATAGAGCGCACAGCAGCAGCAGCATCATCAGGGGAGGAGGAGGGGCAGCACTCATAGAGCACACACATCATCATCAGGGGAGGAGGGGCAGCACTCATAGATAGAGCACACAGCATCATCATCAGGGGAGGAGAGGCAGCATACATCATATATCATGTATGTACTATATGATATGGATGTCATATATATGGTGTGATATACCAGGACTGACCTCCCATGATGCTAGAGCTGTATGCCCTGTCACATTGGCTGTCTCCAGTGCATTATCACAAACAGACAGCATGCTCGCCTGGGCTGATGCGCTCTAGTACTGGCGGAGCACTCCTGGTGATGTGTTGTGTATGATACTCCCCGCCATCGCCATGCTTTTCCACTTATCCCTAGGATTGTTATAAGCTGCAATGTACATGCGCCCTGCTCCGCCTTATACACATTTGGCAGTGATCGGAAGAAGCTCCGGCGGGTTTGCACAAGTTGGGAGCCGACATCTGTCTTGCATTAGGACTCTCATGTTTTGTGGACTCGTATACAAGAGAGGAGCAGTGCGGTCAGGAGAACTACCGAATCTGTCTGTAAGAGTAAAAATAACCCGCCAGAACTTGTACAAGGAAGGTGTATGATATAGGTGTCATGTATTATATAGGTGTCATGCAGCCAGGTCTTGTACAAGGAATATGTATTATATAGGTGTCATGCATATTGTGGGACTTCTTCAGCACATAACACATGAATGTTGTGACTGCTGTTTAACCCTATGTGTGCTGCAGCGTGTTACACAGTAATTGAGCTCTGCATCACTTACATTCTGCAGCACTGCAAGGGTTAAAGACCAGAGCACAGGGAGGTCGGAGGTCGTCAGTGCAGGAGCTGATAAGGCACAAGTGTCCTGTGCTCTGGTCTTTGAACCTTTCAGTTCCTGCACTGATAACCTCCGACCTTCATTCTGAGACTGCCTGCAAGTAGCGGGACTGCGGGTGGGTTGGAGGTTTGTCAGTGCAGGAAGCCAGTGAGGCGGAAAAGTCCTGTGTTTCACTTACGTTCTGCAGCACTGAAAGAGTTAAAAGACCAGGACACTACAAGGGGAGGCAGACACATGCTGACATGCACCCCCTACCTCGCTGGGTGCTTTGTCTATGCATATAACTATAAGGGCACCTAAGGAGTGCTTATAGTTACATACAGTGCAGTGACAGAGCACTCAGTGCTTGGAGGGGAGACAGGGGAATTGTGCTGGAGCCAGGTGAGTACGAGTATTAGTACTGGGGGGGGGATTGACTATAAAAGGGGGTAACCTACAGGGGTTGCTTACTACAGGGGGGCTGACTACTAGTTGGGCTACATAATAATAATTAAAAAGCCTTTATTTGTATAGCGAGAAAATCATGAATCTTCCATAATCTCAAAAGGGTACTCCAGTTAAAATCTTTCTTTCAAATCAACTGCTTTTAGAAAGTTTATATAGAATAAAATTGACTTCCATTTAAAAATCTCCAGTCTTTCAGTACATATCAGCTGCTGTATGTCCTGCAGGAAGTGGTGTATTCTCTCCAGTCTGACACAGGGCTCTCTGCTGCCACCTCTGTCCATGTCAGGAACTGTCCAGAGCAGCAGCAAATCCCAATAGAAAACCTCTACTGCTCTGGACAGTCCCTGACATGGACAGAGGTGGCAGCAGAGAGCACTGTGTCAGATTGGAAAGAATACACCAATTCCTGCAGGACATACAGCCGCTGATGAGTACTGGAAGACTTGAGATTTCTAAATAGAAGTAAATTACAAATCTATATAACTTCCTGATACCAGTTGATTTGAAAGAAAAATTGTTATCGATCATCCCCCAGCCTATTGTTAGAGAGGCCGCCATTGTTCTCTTATCATGCCCCAGCCTATTGTTGGAGAGGCCGCCATTGTTCTCTATCATCCCCCTAGCCTGATATTGGAGAGGCCGCCATTGTTCTCCCCAGCCTATTGTTGGTGAGGCCGCCATTGTTCTCTATCATCCCCCAGCCTATTGTTGGAGAGGCCGCCATTGTTCTCTATCATCCCCCAGCCTATTGTTGGAGAGTCCGCCATTGTTCTCTATCATCCCCCTAGCCTGATATTGGAGAGGCCGCCATTGTTCTCCCCAGCCTATTGTTGGTGAGGCCGCCATTGTTCTCTATCATCCCCCAGCCTATTGTTGGAGAGGCCGCCATTGTTCTCTATCATCCCCCAGCCTATTGTTGGAGAGGCAGCCATTGTTCTCTATCATCCCCCAGCCTATTGTTGGAGAGGCCGCCATTGTTCTCTATCATCCCCCAGCCTGATGTTGGAGAGGCCGCCATTGTTCTCTATCATCCCCCAGCCTATTGTTAGAGAGGCCGCCATTGTTCTCTATCATCCCCCAGCCTATTGTTGGAGAGTCCGCCATTGTTCTCTATCATCCCCCAGCCTGATGTTGGAGAGGCCGCCATTGTTCTCCCCCAGCCTGATGTTGGAGAGGCCGCCATTGTTCTCTATCATCCCCCAGCCTATTGTTGGAGAGGCCGCCATTGTTCTCTATCATCCCCCAGCCTGATGTTGGAGAGGCCGCCATTGTTCTCTATCATCCCCCAGCCTGATGTTGGAGAGGCCGCCATTGTTCTCCCCAGCCTATTGTTGGTGAGGCCGCCATTGTTCTCTATCATCCCCCAGCCTATTGTTGGAGAGGCCGCCATTGTTCACTATCATCCCCCAGCCTGATGTTGGAGAGGCCGCCATTGTTCTCCCCAGCCTATTGTTGGTGAGGCCGCCATTGTTCTCTATCATCCCCCAGCCTATTGTTGGAGAGGCCGCCATTGTTCTCTATCATCCCCCAGCCTATTGTTGGAGAGGCAGCCATTGTTCTCTATCATCCCCCAGCCTATTGTTGGAGAGGCCGCCATTGTTCTCTATCATCCCCCAGCCTGATGTTGGAGAGGCCGCCATTGTTCTCTATCATCCCCCAGCCTATTGTTAGAGAGGCCGCCATTGTTCTCTATCATCCCCCAGCCTATTGTTGGAGAGTCCGCCATTGTTCTCTATCATCCCCCAGCCTGATGTTGGAGAGGCCGCCATTGTTCTCCCCCAGCCTGATGTTGGAGAGGCCGCCATTGTTCTCTATCATCCCCCAGCCTGATGTTGGAGAGGCCGCCATTGTTCTCTATCATCCCCCAGCCTGATGTTGGAGAGGCCGCCATTGTTGTCTATCCCCTGTGAGCCCTTTCCTGCCCCTCAGTGGTGGTGTACGGTCCTGTAGAGCTCGGCTGGTGCTGTTCGGCGTCGGTCCTGTGTGGATATGTGCAGGGAGACCCTTATGGTGTATGCTCTGCTCCTCGGCCATGTGCAGTCACTACAGGAGGAACAGAGAACGGCCTCAGTCCCAGCCCGGCTGATAGATTGATGGTAGTAAGTGCTGCGGGATGGTTTATGGTTACATGTCGGCCCCCACACTAGACCCCCCCAGGAGCTGCGTGCAGAGATTCAGCAGAGTAAATGTTGTTTCAGGTTGCTGGTTAAATAACTTCCTATCTCCAAGCAAGAGGCTTTCCTGGGGGGTCAGACTAAGGCCCCATTTACATAAGCAGATTCCTGGCCCAGGGTCTGTGTAGTGTATAGAAAACAGTGTATGTCTTGCAGTATTCTTTCTATACCACCATATGTGTGTAGTCTGCAGTATACTCCCTCTATATACCGCCATATGTGTGTAGTCTGCAGTATTCTCTCTATACCGCCATATGTGTGTAGTCTGCAGTATACTCGCTCTATATACCGCCATATGTGTGTAGTCTGCCGTATACTCCCTCTATATACCGCCATATGTGTGTAGTCTGCAGTATTCTCTCTATACCGCCATATGTGTGTAGTCTGCAGTATACTCGCTCTATATACCGCCATATGTGTGTAGTCTGCCGTATACTCCCTCTATATACCGCCATATGTGTGTAGTCTGCAGTATTCTCCCTCTATATACCGCCATATTTGTGTAGTCTGCCGTATACTCCCTCTATATACCGCCATATGTGTGTAGTCTGCAGTATTCTCCCACTATATACCGCCATATGTGTGTAGTTTGGAGTATTCTCCCTCTATATACCGCCATATGTGTGTAGTCTGCCGTATACTCCCTCTATATACCGCCATATGTGTGTAGTCTGCAGTATTCTCCCTCTATATACCGCCATATTTGTGTAGTCTGCCGTATACTCCCTCTATATACCGCCATATATGTGTAGTCTGCAGTATTCTCTCACTATATACCGCCATATTTGTGTAGTCTGCTGTATACTCCCTCTATATACCGCCATATGTGTGTAGTCTGCAGTATTCTCTCACTATATGCCGCCATATGTGTGTAGTCTGCAGTATTCTCTCACTATATACCGCCATATATGTGTATTCTGCAGTATACTCCCTCTATATACCACCATATATGTGTATTCTGCAGTATTCTCTCACTATATACCACCATATATGTGTATTCTGCAGTATACTCCCTCTATATACCGCCATATATGTGTATTCTGCAGTATTCTGCCTCCGATGTTGTCGCTGTAGACAGATTTTTCCTTCTTGCTAAATGATGTGAATAGTGAAATATAATACCGCCCTAGAGCAGACTTTTTCTTACAGAGTGTCTTGTAGTTGTGTAATTTGAGCGTTTGCTTATTTCATCATGTACAACGTTCCAGCGACGATGCGGCCCCGGGGTCGTCCAACCCTGTACAGGAATATTACCGCCACTGGTAAACAACATGTTGGTGTGTGTCGTCCGCTGTGGTGGATTACAGGGGATACGCTGCCTTCTGCTTCAGAGTATTACAGTAAATAGGAGCAGATGATGTGTGTGGTGGTGAGTGTAAGACACGGACAGATACGGCCAGTGCCCTGCCGCTCCACCCCCCCATATTAGGGTTATGGACCATGGACTCTCTAAGCCAGCATCCATTTAGCATCGGCTAGTCTGAGCGATCATATGGTCATACATCTTCAATAGCTGTCAGCTCAAAAGGGGAGGGGTAAGCCACAGCCAGACAGCTCTGGCTGCAGCTTATTTAGCTGAGAACAAAGAGGTCAGGCATTGCTTTTCTATCTATCTACACCTGTCCCCTGTCTCTTACATCATCTGTCAGTGGAGTCTGACGGCCAACATAAGTGTAAAGTCTCATTCTCCTGACAGTCCACTCACAGATGAAGTTGGTGAAAATAACTACAGTCTTTAGTACACTAGTGCAATATTAGTAGTTCTCTCCATTATGTGCATGAGCTCAGTATTCCTGGATATTCATGAGAAGCAGAAAACTCCTCCCACAAGCTGCTGATTGGCAGTTATCCATGCTGTGTATAGGCAGCCAACTGTCAACTGTCAGCAGCTGGAGGGCGGGGGGAGGGGTGTGGCAAGAATCCGATTCTCCTGCATATTAGGAGAACAGAATGATGTCAGTGTCACTAGTTTATGCTGCTCTCATTTAAAGTATTATAAACATAGCAACAGATTCCCTTCAAGTCCGCCTGATCCCGACAGCCTTGCCATTTGATTATCAATGGCTGGCGAAGTTGGATGCAGCTCAAGGACTGACCAGAAAACATGGCTGTGGCCATAGGCTGAATCCATGTCTTCCAGGACTTCCTAGGGTTGCATCCAACTTCTTCTGTCACCGGTAATCAAACGCCGAGGCTTCCGGGATCAGGCGGTACTAAACCTGCTCGAGTTGTGCTCTTCTCCATTTGTCGTCAAAGAAAGAGCGTATTAGATTTATGGTGATCCGTATAGTGGCAGCTCTGGATGTGGCCGCCCCCTGTCTGGATCTGGCCGCCGGCAGCTCTGCTTATAGCCGCCGCCGGCAGCTCTGGATATGGCCGCCCCCAGTCTGGATATGGCCGCCGTCAGCTCTGCTTATAGCCGCCGCCGGCAGCTCTGGATATGGCCGCCCCCAGTCTGGATATGGCCACTGGCAGCTCTGGATATGGCTGCCCCCAGTCTGCAGATGGCCGCCGGCAGCTCTGGACATGGCCATCCCCTAGTCTGCATATGGCTGACGGCAGCTCTGGATATGGTATGGCCGCCGTCAGCTCTGCTTATAGCCGCCACCGGCAGCTCTGGATATGGCCGCCCCCAGTCTGTATATGGCCGTCCCCAGTCTAAATATGGCCGCCGGCAGCTCTGGATATGGCCATCCCCTAATTTGGACATGGCCGCCCCCAGTCTGCATATGGCCGCCCCCAGTCTGCATATGGCCGCCCCCAGTCTGGATATAGCCGGTCTTTCACTGTATATGGAGGCAGCTCTTATTTCCCACCCCCTGCAGTTACTCCCCATGGTCCTGCCTGTACTTACAGTTTATGTACGGCCCCCGCAGAGATGGGAATGGATATGGTATTTTATGTATCTGCAGTTCTTCTCTCCCCACTATGTCAGTATTTGTTCAGCTGCCTGAGCTCCGTGGGAAATGTCCGTCTTATCTTTCTGGATATGTGTAGGGGCCGCCGTCTGCCGGGATCCGGGGTCGGGGAATTGCAGGTTTTACTGCGCTGCCAAAAAGCAAAAAATGTTAGTACAACCAGAGTGTGTGATTCATCTTTATTGAGTGGAGTGTCTTGTGTCATTTCTCCCTCCGCCTGTCCCGCATTCCCCGTCTATAGACTGTACGGAATAACACGGATTTGCTGATCTGGCATATTCTCAAGGACAGGACTAGCGGAAAACTCGGCAGCAGGAAATTTCCACTAATTCTTATGGATTTTGGTGCAAAATATAGAAAATGAAAAAAATTTTTGCAGAATCATGTAATACTGATCAGCGATGGGTGAACCTGGAAAACTGTTGGGGTTCAGCAACATTCTCTGAACCTGTATGCTCAGCGTTCGACTACCTGCGGCTGCAGAAGTTGGATGCAGCATTAGGGCTTATTCCCCCATCCCGTAAATTACGCGGACGCCCTGTAATAGAATGTTTCCTGCCTGGCATAATGTATAAATATGATGCCGGGAGCAGGGAAACTGTTTGAATCTCCCTAGCACTGTAATGACACAGCAACGGAGATTCAAACAGTTTCCCCGCTCCCAGCATCATATTGATAGATCATGCACGGCAGGAAAACATTGCATGATCAGAATTTTTGTGATCACCTTGTGTGAGGAGACTGGGTACATCTGTGTGACTGGTCTGTTTGGTTTATATGTATGCAAGGATAGTATGCTGCAGAGCTGCCCTTCCTATAGGGCCTGTTACATGTCCCCAGGCCGCCCTCTTGTTATCCCCGCCGACATTGTCCATAGACTCTCCTTGAAGACTTTTTTAGATGGGCCAACCCTGCCATGTTAAGATCCGATCAGGTGAGAAACGAACATCCCAGCTTATTAAAGCTAAAAGCTAAAAACAGCGCCACCTCTGTCCTCAGGTTATGTGTGGTATTACAATTTTAGGTCTATTCGTTTTAATAGGACTGAGCAGCAGTACCCCAATACCAGACCCAAACTGAGGACAGGAGTGACTCTGCTTCTGGAAGAAAGCCGCCATGTTTTTCTAAGCCTGGATAACCCTTTTACTATACACAATCTCCCTCCTCTTGTTTGTAATGGTGAGTGTCGCACAAGTTATTTCTTTCAGACTTGTGGGGTGTCTTTGCAGACAGTCTATGGGCTGCATCATTACTCCTGTAATAGCTGATGTATAATGTATAACATTATGCCTACAGACATGTGGCTTATGTATGGTGTCTGTGTGGGCACTATGATGGGGCACTCATCTCTCTGTTATACTGTGGGCACTATGATGAGGCACTCATCTCTCTGTTATACTGTGGGCACTATCATGGTGCACTCATCTCTCTGTTATACTGTGGGCACTATGATGGGGCACTCATCTCTCTGTTATACTGTGGGCACTATGATGGGGCACTCATCTCTCTGTTATACTGTGGGCACTATGATGGGGCACTCATCTCTCTGTTATACTGTGGGCACTATGATGGGGCACTCATCTCTCTGTTATACTGTGGGCACTGATGGGGCACTCATCTCTCTGTTATACTGTGGGCACTATGATGGGGCACTCGCTAGATGATGAAGTATGACGCCAGTTCTATGGTGGTTGGCTGAGATATAGCCTGGCCCAGTGATGTTATGTCGTGACTCCAGTGCCGGTTGGGCACACAGATATGGTGGCACACCTGCTTTTATTTTAAAAGGCCGGTTACACCTTGTTCTTCTGTGGACAGTGACCAGCAGGGTTGTTGCGGGGTCCCTTGGGCTGTTGTCACGGTGGTCCGGAGTGGAATGATGACCCACCCGGACTGTCGGTACTGCCACCCACAGAAAGGAGAGGTGGCCCAAGGAGTGTGAATGTACTGTGTTGGTGCTTGAAGAGGAATCACAGAGTCTGTTTACCATAAATAAAATCTGGTTTACTCCAAAAATACTTGTATGCAGCAGATAATACAGCTTTGCATTGATAGAATACTTTACACTTGATAAGACACTAGATAGTTTAGGATCCAGTTCTGTAGTGAGAGTATGGAGAGTAGTACAGTCATGCCGACTGGGTTGCGTGCTGAGAGCTATATAGAAGAATCAGGACAGTAGAGAGGAGGATGCCGTGAGAGTCTCAAGCCAAGCAGTACTGTGCTCTGCTGGGGTGGGAGGTAGAAATAGAAGAATACGAGTGAGAGAGAGAATACTTGTGCAAGTGTTTTGACTCTTTGGTCTTTGCACCACCAGTTGCCCCTCCAGTGTTGGCGGACCTGTCCTAGTGGGTGACACAAGCCCCAGCCCTTGTTGCCTGGGATGCTGAGGGTTCCCCGCTTACATCCACGCTGCGAGATACAGTTCATAGGCTTTTACCAACTTTGCTCTATCCAGATCAGTTCCTTGCCTTTTGCTCTGACTTGTCCTCCCTAGTGAAGGGTTTAACACTGCAAAGTGTTGAGTGGAGTTACTTGAGAAGAATAGGTAAGCTGCATGTGACACTGAGACTGGGGACCTGGCAGAGGGCCAGGGCCCGACTGGACCGTTGTGGAGAGCGTTCTGGCTTGTGTCCTTCCTCTACAGAGTCTAGCGACAAAAGACCCTACACTTCCTCTACCCATGTGACTTCCTATCTACAGCCCCTGTAAGGTGTGCTGTGAATGGGTGAAGAGTGCATATAGAAGAAGAAAGGAGAGAAATGATAGGATAGAAGAAGAAAGTACTCTCATTGGTCTACAGATCCATGTGACACACAAACAATAACCCTTTCAATACTACAGCCGTGCAATAACTAAGTACATATACTTACAACAGCGACATCTTGTGGCGAAACGTTAACACTACTACATCACCACTTACATACAAAAAGTACAGGCTTTTGCAAAGGATTTAACTACTAGCAACACCCTTGGTGGGACCCCACGGGGCACTCATCTCTCTGTTATACTGTGGGCACTATGATGGGGCACTCCAGTCTTTTCTCTCTATATGGATCGCTCTGTCGTTGTTCTGCAGGTTTGCCATCCTTTGTGGACACTTATCGGAGCATGAAGGCATTCAGAAGCGCATTCAGACTGGATATATATTCAGGGTAAGCCTTCTTATTGCTTTTTCTCTCTTTGACAGAGAATACATAAGACTGACTCTGTATTATTGAGGTTCTTTTCTTAAAGGGGTTGTGGGGGGAAAAAAGTATTCCCAAAAGCTATCCTGGGTGTAGGCAAAATAAAGAGGGAGCCAGCATACTCACCCACCTCACCACCGCGTCACAGTCCCCAGTCCTCTTTACTAGTCTTCTTTCACAAACATGTTCATAACTTTCTATTTGTAGGAACATATTGAGAAGGCGATTCTACTACAGCCGACTGATCCCCAATGTTACTACTTACTAGGCCGCTGGTGCTATGAGGTATGTGCTGGTGCTATGAGGTATGTACTGGTGCTATGAGGTATGTGCTGGTGCTATGAGGTATGTGCTGGTGCTATGAGGTATGTACTGGTGCTATGAGGTATGTGCTGGTGCTATGAGGTATGTGCTGGTGCTATGAGGTATGTGCTGGTCCTATGAGGGTGTGTGTGCTGGTGCTATGAGGAGGTATGAGGTGGTGTGTGTTGGTGCTATGAGGAGGTATGAGGTGGTATGTGCTGGTGCTATGAGGAGGTATGAGGTGGTGTGTGTGGTGGTGCTATGAGGTGGTGTGTGTTGGTGCTATGAGGAGGTATGAGGTGGTGTATGCTGGTGCTATGAGGAGGTATGAGGTGGTGTGTGTTGGTGCTATGAGGAGGTATGAGGTGGTGTATGCTGGTGCTATGAGGAGGTATGAGGTGGTGTGTGGTGGTGCTATGAGGTGGTGTGTGGTGGTGGTATGAGGTGGTATGTGTTGGTGCTATGAGGAGGTATGAGGTGGTATGTGCTGGTGCTATGAGGAGGTATGAGGTGGTATATGCTGGTGCTATGAGGAGGTATGAGGTGGTGTGTGCTGGTGCTATGAGGTGGTATGTGCTGGTGCTATGAGGTGGTATATGCTGGTGCTATGAGGAGGTATGAGGTGGTATATGCTGGTGCTATGAGGAGGTATGAGGTGGTGTGTGCTGGTGCTATGAGGTGGTATGTGCTGGTGCTATGAGGTGGTATATGCTGGTGCTATGAGGAGGTATGAGGTGGTGTGTGCTGGTGCTATGAGGAGGTATGAGGTGGTGTGTGCTGGTGCTATGAGGAGGTATGAGGTGGTGTGTGTTGGTGCTATGAGGAGGTATGAGGTGGTGTGTGTTGGTGCTATGAGGAGGTATGAGGTGGTGTATGCTGGTGCTATGAGGAGGTATGAGGTGGTGTGTGGTGGTGCTATGAGGTGGTGTGTGGTGGTGGTATGAGGTGGTGTGTGTTGGTGCTATGAGGAGGTATGAGGTGGTGTATGCTGGTGCTATGAGGAGGTATGAGGTGGTGTGTGCTGGTGCTATGAGGTGGTGTGTGCTGGTGCTATGAGGTGGTATGTGCTGGTGCTATGAGGTGGTATATGCTGGTGCTATGAGGAGGTATGAGGTGGTGTGTGCTGGTGCTGTGAGGTGGTATGTGCTGGTGCTATGAGGAGGTATGAGGTGGTGTGTGCTGGTGCTATGAGGAGGTATGAGGTGGTGTGTGCTGGTGCTATGAGGAGGTATGAGGTGGTGTGTGCTGGTGCTATGAGGTGGTATATGCTCGTGCTATGAGGTGGTATATGCTGGTGCTATGAGGTGGTATGTGCTGGTGCTATGAGGTGGTGTGTGCTGGTGCTTATGAGGTGGTATGAGGTGGTGTGTGCTGGTGCTATGAGGTGGTATATGCTCGTGCTATGAGGTGGTATATGCTGGTGCTATGAGGTGGTATGTGCTGGTGCTATGAGGTGGTGTGTGCTGGTGCTATGAGGTGGTATGAGGTGGTATATGCTGGTGCTATGAGGAGGTATGAGGTGGTGTGTGCTGGTGCTATGAGGAGGTATGAGGTGGTGTGTGCTGGTGCTATGAGGTGGTGTGTGCTGGTGCTATGAGGTGGTATGTGTTGGTGCTATGAGGAGGTATGAGATGGTGTGTCCTGGTGCTATGAGGAGGTATAAGGTCGTGTGTCCTGGTGCTATGAGGTGGTATATGCTGGTGCTATGAGGAGGTATGAGGTGGTGTGTGGTGGTGCTATGAGGAGGTATGAGGTGGTGTGTGGTGGTGGTATGAGGTGGTATGTGTTGGTGCTATGAGGAGGTATGAGGTGGTATGTGCTGGTGCTATGAGGAGGTATGAGGTGGTATATGCTGGTGCTATGAGGAGGTATGAGGTGGTGTGTGCTGGTGCTATGAGGTGGTATGTGCTGGTGCTATGAGGTGGTATATGCTGGTGCTATGAGGAGGTATGAGGTGGTATATGCTGGTGCTATGAGGAGGTATGAGGTGGTGTGTGCTGGTGCTATGAGGTGGTATGTGCTGGTGCTATGAGGTGGTATATGCTGGTGCTATGAGGAGGTATGAGGTGGTGTGTGCTGGTGCTATGAGGAGGTATGAGGTGGTGTGTGCTGGTGCTATGAGGAGGTATGAGGTGGTGTGTGTTGGTGCTATGAGGAGGTATGAGGTGGTGTGTGTTGGTGCTATGAGGAGGTATGAGGTGGTGTATGCTGGTGCTATGAGGAGGTATGAGGTGGTGTGTGGTGGTGCTATGAGGTGGTGTGTGGTGGTGGTATGAGGTGGTGTGTGTTGGTGCTATGAGGAGGTATGAGGTGGTGTATGCTGGTGCTATGAGGAGGTATGAGGTGGTGTGTGCTGGTGCTATGAGGTGGTGTGTGCTGGTGCTATGAGGTGGTGTGTGCTGGTGCTATGAGGTGGTATGTGCTGGTGCTATGAGGAGGTATGAGGTGGTGTGTGCTGGTGCTGTGAGGTGGTATGTGCTGGTGCTATGAGGAGGTATGAGGTGGTGTGTGCTGGTGCTATGAGGAGGTATGAGGTGGTGTGTGCTGGTGCTATGAGGAGGTATGAGGTGGTGTGTGCTGGTGCTATGAGGTGGTATATGCTCGTGCTATGAGGTGGTATATGCTGGTGCTATGAGGTGGTATGTGCTGGTGCTATGAGGTGGTGTGTGCTGGTGCTTATGAGGTGGTATGAGGTGGTGTGTGCTGGTGCTATGAGGTGGTATATGCTCGTGCTATGAGGTGGTATATGCTGGTGCTATGAGGTGGTATGTGCTGGTGCTATGAGGTGGTGTGTGCTGGTGCTATGAGGTGGTATGAGGTGGTATATGCTGGTGCTATGAGGAGGTATGAGGTGGTGTGTGCTGGTGCTATGAGGAGGTATGAGGTGGTGTGTGCTGGTGCTATGAGGTGGTGTGTGCTGGTGCTATGAGGAGGTATGAGATGGTGTGTCCTGGTGCTATGAGGAGGTATAAGGTCGTGTGTCCTGGTGCTATGAGGTGGTATATGCTGGTGCTATGAGGAGGTATGAGGTGGTGTGTGGTGGTGCTATGAGGAGGTATGAGGTGGTGTGTGGTGGTGGTATGAGGTGGTATGTGTTGGTGCTATGAGGAGGTATGAGGTGGTATATGCTGGTGCTATGAGGAGGTATGAGGCAGTGTGTGGTGGTGGTATGAGGTGGTATGTGTTGGTGCTATGAGGAGGTATGAGATGGTGTGTCCTGGTGCTATGAGGAGGTGTGAGATGGTGTGTCCTGGTGCTATGAGGAGGTATGAGATGGTGTGTCCTGGTGCTATGAGGAGGTATGAGATGGTGTGTCCTGGTGCTATGAGGAGGTGTGAGATGGTGTGTCCTGGTGGTATGAGATGGTGTGTCCTGGTGCTATGAGGAGGTGTGAGATAGTGTGTCCTGGTGCTATGAGGAGGTGTGAGATAGTGTGTCCTGGTGCTATGAGGAGGTATGAGATGGTGTGTCCTGGTGCTATGAGGAGGTGTGAGATGGTGTGTCCTGGTGCTATGAGGAGGTGTGAGATAGTGTGTCCTGGTGCTATGAGGAGGTATAAGGTCGTGTGTCCTGGTGCTATGAAGTATATGTGACTAAAGCCCCCATACACTTTTTCAATAACTGATGGCCGAATGATTGTCTTGTCGAGTTACATCTCCCACCTGCCGCCCCATGCACAGTATTATCCGGCATGGCCTGAGCGTTCCTGTGTTCTATATGGAGAGTGGGGGGGTAAACTACAGCTAGAGCTCCCTCACTGTGGCTTCTCTCTCCCGAAACAAAGGGGTCAGCCATGATTTTCCGTCTTACCCGAGCCCTGTCACCACCGATATCATCTTTGGTGGTTCTAGACAGCCCCATACACGCTAGACTGATGGCGGACATGTTCCTCTCAGGAGACAAAGAAGGGAGTGCAGGCAGCCAAAAGCATAGTATGGCCATAGATGATATAATAGATAATACATGACTATTATACATGTATTATATATATATATATATATATATATATATATATATATATATATATATATATATATATATAATCGTAGCAAACAAGAAAACCCACCACTATTTTCTGAGTTCAGACCCCACCAGGGGCGACATCTGCATGGAGTTTGGCCGTTCTCTCCGCTTCCCCCACGGACGTACAGCACTGATGGGTTTATCAGCCCTAATGTGTGTGTCCGTGATAAGGAAATTAGATTGTGAGCTCCTCTGGGATGTAAAACAACACTTGCCTGTTTTGAGTTGCGGACTGACCTCATGTTTTCTGCCGGGTCTACACGCTGTGACTGCTCGCAGATGTTCACATAGAGCCTGGTGACATGTATATGGAGAGATCTTGCTTTTCTCTGGGGTAAATCCGCTCGGTTCTCACAACCTTTCTATATAACCGAGACCTGGGCCCTGCGTTTAGCATAAAACTCCTGACATATATGCTAAATATGTCCGTAGGCCTCCCTCCCCGAAATCGTGCTCTTTGGGCCTCTGGTATAAAATTACAATAATGGAGAACTATGGAGGGTCCTATAAAATCATCTCTCCATTAAACAGAACGATATAAAGCTGTGGGTGATGGACTGGCAGCACTGTGTCTACTAGGTAGTAGATGTCACTGTTCTTTTTCTGACACAGCTGTTGGGACTCTCTTCCTGTGCGGCCTCCTGAGTGGTGGTACTGCAGACAGCCACCTAATGCAATAAGATAGGGGCTGTCAGCAGTACCACCACTCTGGAGGAGGAATCTAAGGATGCTATTACACGGAACCATAATCTGCCGAATTGGCCCTATCCGGCCGATTATCGTTCCTTATAATAAACACAAAGATCAGCCGAATATCGTTGTAATCGGCTGATCGTTGATATAGGTTCTGGCCTATAATTGTCGGCCACCACCGGCGGCTAATGATTTGCAAAAGAAATTGCATTACATATCCATGGTCCAGGGCTCCTCCTGCTCTTCTTCTCCCCGGGTCCCGCACGCTGCAGCTCCAGAGCGGCCTGTCTTAGCTGACAGGCCGCTCAGCCAATCACAGGGCGGGAACGCCGCGGTGATTGGCTGAGCGGCCTGTCAGCTGAGACAGGCTGCTCTGAAGCTGCAGCGCGTAGGAGCTTTAGGAGCCCTGGACCCAGGATAGGTAATGTATACCAGTTTAGCAAGGGCTGCAAGGACATCGGTAACGATGTCCATGCAACCCTTGTTAAAAAATTATCGGGCCATGTAATAGGCCCTGTAAACGAGCGCCAATCTAGCAGATCGGTGCTCGTTTACTGTTATTATCGGGCCCCCACCGGGCCATGTAATAGGACCCTAAGGCTCACTATAGAGCTGAACTTACCTGGCCTTGGGAAGCTTTGACTGTCCAGATATGGGCTTGGATACAACGGAAAATCATGGCTGACCCCTTTGTTTCGGGAGAGGGAAGCCACAGTGAGGGCGCTCTTGCTGTAGTTTATCCCTCATGACAGCTGCTGGCTCTGTAGTGACCCTTCCTATCCTCTTCCTGAGCCCCCTGCAGAGTGCTGGTACTGCTGACAGCCACCCATCACACACTTTATTACATCAGGCTGTCTGCAGTACCACCAATCTGCAGGGGGCTCAGGATGAGGATAGGAAGGGTCACTACAGAGCCGTAGCTGTGGTAATATAACTGTACATATCTGGATAGTCAAAGCTTCCCCAAGCCTGACCAGTTCAGCTCTATAGTGAGCCTCAGATTCCTCCTCCAGAGTGGTGGTACTGCTGACAGCCTCCATCTTCTTGCATTAGGTGGCTGTCTGTAGTACCACCACTCTGCAGGGGGCACAGCAGATGGGAGGTCCTCCTGGCGTTGAATATACACATTGAGAAAATATCTAGTTACTTCGCCAAACATTTGCCCGGAGGCCCCCATCCCACCTCCCCTGAGATAGTTGTGTAGATCCTGGACACCCGCTGAGGACGCTGGTTGTGATAACCGCCCAGGAACCTGTACAGGAAATAACATTCTGCTGTAGTCTCTCATTTTACTATATAGCCCTATACAGTGTTCCACTCCCATGTCCTTCCCTCTCCCAGACTACCTGATGGTAATATCCCATTAATTGTACAGGTCTCCAACCTGGGCTGGCTGGAGAGGAAAACCGCTTCTGCTCTTTATGACACGCCACCAAGCGCCACTGTGGAGGAAGCCTTACAGAACCTCCTGAAGGTGAGTGTCAGACGGTGGTATCTGCTGTTGTGGCTTTGTCATCCGTTGCTTGTTGTGGTGTTATATCATCCATTGTATTTTTTTTATATCTATTAAGGCTGAAGAGCTGTCACCAGGATTCTCCAAGACTCTGAGGGTTTACATTGCAAAAGTAAGTGCTAATTCTTACACGTCCACAAATACATTTATTTTTATAGCCTATAAGTTATCTTATAGGTCATAGTTATCATAGTTAGCACAGAGCCCGCCCAACCTCCCGATGCAGCCCCCAGATACTTACCCTTTCCGTTCCTGGAGCCGGTCCCGGGATAAAGATATCAGCGCCCGAAGCCGTGTGCGCGAGCCGCTGAGATCAGTCCGACGCCCATAGAGAATGAATGGAGCCGTCATTCTCTATGGGCGTCGGACTCGTCTCAGCAGCGCTCGCGCACAGCTTCAGGCGCTGATATCTTCGTCCTGGGACCGGCTCCAGGAATGGGACTTGTGGGAAAGGGTAAGTATTTGGGGGCTGCACAAGGGGGGCTGCACCAGTTGATTTGACTTTTTCACCGAAATACCGTTTTAAGGGCAAATTAATCAAATTAATTCAAATAATCACCCAGCCCTAGCTAGAGAACTGTTCACCCCTTTACTATAGCATAAGATCAGCCTGCAGTCATGTGACACGACTCTGTATGTTCAGTGTTACAGGGACCTGGGGAACAATAGTGATGCTGCGCACTGGCTGAAACTGGCGGCAGAACTTCCTGAGCGCACGCGGGAAGTAAGTATGAAGTCTTGTCTAGTCTCTCTTAGATGGGACAGCTGGTCGTGTAACACATATTCTGGGTGTGTAGGATGTTTCCCATGTATGTTATGGGGGGGTTTATGTGTCATCATTTTTATTCAAATAGCATTTTCCCAATTTTTTTCTGTTCCTACAGGATAGAGAGATCTCCTCCACCATTGAGGAGATGACGTCAGCGATCACTGCTTAGAGAAATCAGTCTGTACCCATAGGAGATAACACTATGGTATCCCAAAGGGATCAAACATTATTGTAGGAAGGTATATCCATGGCTTTACACCTCGTCCCTTCCGCTGTACAGTGACTGTGAACCTGGTTGTTGATGTACAGACAGATGTATGTGTGACGTGTTCTGGATTTTCTAGGATGACACATAATATAATGTTCAGGGTCAATGTCAGCCGTGACCTCTGACCCCAGACAGCAGCCACATACAGGCTCTTGGGTGGAACCATTCTATTTTAGTGCCTTAGTAGGGAGCACAACCTGACGACCAATTGCTCATTACTTTCCTGTTTGTTTTAACTTTTTTTTTTAACCTACCGCACCTCTAACTATTGCTTTTATGCCGTCTGCCTCCAGATGATATAGATGCCATATAATTTGCTGCCTTTTCAGATTGTGTCCTTAACCTTCCCTAACCCCTAAGAGGTGGGACATAGATTCATCTATATTGTCTTTGAGTGGAGGAAACTTTTACTTTTAATTTATACTTTAGATCCAGGACGATTCCATTTTATCAGCTGCTGCTTTGTGCCATATTGTGGTCCTGATGTTATTTGCAGTAACGCTCGGGGGACGTTCACATGGTGCATTTTTTTAAATGAAGAATATGCCGGAATACGGGGCAGAGATTGGAGACTCAGTCTTGTATTTCGCTCTTTATTGCCATGGGGCAGTCCTCATTTATTGGGTCCAATCTGCTTTCAAGCTTCCCAACACATTTTCCAAATTTAGGTTCCCACTGTGAACTACAGCACTTATTATTCCTATTGAAAACAATGGTAAATGATCAGAAAACACACCCTGTGAGCACGGCCTAAAGCTGCCCGTACCCTTACCATGGCCGTGTCCAGCCAGCAGTGGTCTCCCATCATCTCCCCATAAACATGCAGATAGTGAGGGGCAAACATCTACTGCCAGACCGATCTCCTGGGAAGTGAAGGGGTCAGGCTATTGACTATTGGCTATTTTCTTAAATATGTAAAACATTGGAGACCCCCTATGGTTGGACATGTTGTATTTCTACAGTCAGACCCTTTTGTTCTTGGGGACATAAGCAGACAGCAGCTTTCTCCTCTCTCCTCATATAGAGTTGAGCGGTACATGTATATAGAGGAGAGATCTGTTATATGTGTATGGCAGCTTAGACCTGAGAACAACCTTTCCTCAGTATATTAAAGGGACAATTCTCCCATTCCAGTGTAATAATGTACTGTACGTTATGTGACCAAAACAATGAACTAGTCAAATTTTGCTTCCGTTGACTCTTAGTGACCAAGATTAAAGAGACTCTGCAGTAGGTTTCTGCTGTCCTATCTCATAGTAGTATAAACTAGTGACAGAGAAGCTGAACAGAATGATGTATCACTTACATTGTTCTGTGCAACTGATCCAGAGATCTCCTGCTGAATAACATGGACAATAAGTAGTCCTCTCCATTATGTGCATGAGCTCAGTAGTCCTGGATATTCATGAGAAGCATAAAACTCCGCCCACCAGCTGCTGATTGGCAGTAATCTATCCATGCTGATTATAGGCAGTCAGCTGTCAATCAGTGGCTGGAGGGCGGAGGAGGGGTGTGGCAAAAATACTATTATCTCACATATTAGAATGGCTGAACAGAATGATGTAAGTAACACACTGATCTTTTCAGCATTTGGCCCCGTTCCCACTGAGCAAAGGTAGCGGAATTCCGCGACGGAATTGTCCGCCGCGGAATGCCGTTAGCCTCCCGCTCATAATGGGAGTCTATGGGAGGAGCGCGCTCCCGCTCTGTACGCGCTGAAGAATCAACATGTTCATTCTTCAGCGCGTACAGAGCGGGAGCGCGCTCCTCCCATAGCCTCCTGCTCATAATGGGAGTCTAACGGCATTCCGCGGCGGACAATTCCGTTGCGGAATTCCGCTACCTTTGCTCAGTGGGAACGGGGCCTTTCTGTCACTAGTTTATGCTGCCCTCGTTTAAGGCAGCATAAACCTAGTGACAGATTCCCTTTAAGTTAAAGCCGAGCATTGTGTGTTCCGTAGAGAGGAGCAAACCTCAAGCACGATCGGGTTTGTCTGAACCCAAACGCTCAGCACGTGATTACCGGGGGCTGCAGAAGTTGGATGCAGCCCTAGGAAAACAGTCCTGGAAAACATGAATACAGCCATGCTCCATAGGCTGTATCCATGTTTTCCAGCACTCCTTAGGGCTGCATCCAACAACTTCAGTCCCGGTATTCTAATGCCGAGCATTCGCGTTCAGACAAACCCACTCATGCTCGAGGTTCGTTCATCTCTGTCCACTCAGGAATTGTGATAATTCATCCTTGTGTAATTTCTAGAGACCTGTAACCCATCTACCTTTTCTTTGTAAGGCCCTGGACACACATGATTTGCCGTCTGCATCCACAATTATTGACGGTACCCATTATAGTCTATGTGTATATATTCCACAGTCCGTGCATGCAGACACACAGGACCTGGACTTATACAGACAGTATGTGCGTTACAGCTGTCATAGAGTACTATTGACTTCACGGTCTGTGACTGCAGGCTTCACGTTCTCTGGAATCTCCACCAAAGCTTTTACTTCTCCGAATACATAAAACCCTGTAGATGTTGCATTGTGGGAGTCCGACATGATTGACTTCCACATTCCCCAGTGACATCTCTGGCCGACTTACTTGTCTGTCTTCCACATCTGCTGGAATAGACTGGCGCTGAGTAGGAGTAAAGGTGACGGCTCCACACCATTAGTTTCCCTTCAGTCATGACTGGGACATCACACGCTTTATTACATGTGTAACTCTGGCTTCTCCATAAGTGGTTTACATACATTTTTTACGTGCTGACACTGTGACAAGTGAACCTTATAAACCTCTGTCATCCATCATGAACAATATTCATGGGAAAAGGAGAATTCCCTGAATAATGTGCTGCCCTGACATGATAAGACTTCTCTGGGGATGAAGCAGGATTCCTGTTTTTCCCCTTGGGATGTGTCATGTATACTGTGTACGTCTGCTCGCTTTGTGCTTATTATAAGACCATGTCCCTTTTACTGCAACTTTGCAAATAATCTTTTAAGGAAAAAAAAAATCATATGTTTTCAGCTGCAATACAGACTTGTGTGTCTCCATGGTTACAGACTACAAACACACTTGATGTAGTCTGATCCTGTAGTCATCCTGTCTCTGTTCATATACCTTTGGTAGGTGAGTAAGAAGCAGAATGCGACTACAGAAACGGACTGCACAGGGAGTCTATGGAAACATATAGGCCTGTATAGAAACTGTGAAAAGGAGACTGACCAGGACACATGCACCATGCTGCCTAGGAGCTATAGACACAAAACTGTACGTCTTCTAAGTATTAGATGGATTCGGTCATGTAGTAGACATTATGTACTGATATATCTAACCATGTCTGTATTATACAGGATATCTGGAAATATAGGAAACAAGCACATTTCTATTTTTAAGTGTAAAACTAATATAATTGGTGTAAAGTGCACTGAGCGATCAGGTGACGTGTGGTTTATTTAATGATGTTACTAATAAAGTGATAAACTATTGTCTTGTATTTATTGCTTGATGTTCTATCCTAAAGAATACACTTGTGAAAGTGATGACATCGGTGCTGATAGAAGTACATTTTACTTCAGTGCTTTGAAAGGGTTAAAGAAGTTATAGCAGATGGCATTATATACTTGGGTTGAGGGAACACTATCCATGAAGGTCCAGTCTTGTC